>NW_013665714.1:636419-648854 GCF_000517525.1 Limulus polyphemus
GAACTTCCATACCAAATTTGATGAAGATCCACTTACAGGGGGTGAAGTAATGGGAAAAAAACGGCCATAAAAACCTCAAAACGCAAAATACAAAACTGAAAATTTGTATGTCCCCCGCATGGACGCAATGAACCTCCATACAAATTTTGGTGAAGATTCGTCAACACCCCGCGAAGTAGGTACACGGACATACAACAGGCATTACTATTATATTGATATAAATAAGGAACATCCCCTGACAATTATCTACACTAGCCAAAAAGAAATCTTTACTTCATCCAAAATTATAAAATTAAGTGAAAGAATGATAAAAACTAGAAAATTGTTTATGGCTTTTCAACAACGATGTTGAAAGACAAATGTCGTCGTTTTGGGGTACTTTCGTCTAGCATGTTTTCTGTAAACAATTATCGTCGTTTTGGGGTACTTTCTTCTAGCATGTTTTCTGTAAACAATTATCGTCGTTTTGGGGTACTATCTTCTAGCATGTTTTCTGTAAACAATTAACACTTCGCATCTCAGCATCTTTTATGGTGAAATATAATAATCTCTCCGTCTTCCATGTTATAAAAACCATGGAAATAAGTTGAAAGAGACACATTTTCTAATTTAACAAGAACATAGTTCAGTATGTGAAAGCTGGAATACATTTTAGTGAAGTTTTATAAAGTGTGTCACCGTTATATAATGTGTACGGTAATAAACTCATTTTTGTAATTTCTTTGTAAAAACACATAATTACTCACACATATAGTGGGTTTACATTTTTAAAGTGATATATTATTTGGTTAATGAGATCACTGAAAACATAATGCTCTAATTCAAATTTATCCTGTATAAAAATATTTCCAACTATGCAGAGCAACTGCTGTAAATATATATATCACACCTGTTTTACGTCTAAAGCAATAATAATATACAAAAAACAAAAATGGAAAAACGTAATCAAATTTTTATACTCTCCATCCATAGCTCTCAACTCTGGTTTTGTGGAATAGTCTTGTAAAACAGGAACTTTAAAGTCGGGATTACTTCTTGTAATTGAGATTATTTTGTGGCTATTTATTTAAAGTTTGCCAAAATTCTTCGTACAATATTCACAAATTACAATCCTTAAGCTACTAATGGTTATCATGCAGCTTATAACAAGAATAAAATATTTCATAACAATAACAATATACTACTTACATAGAATACAAATAAAACATTAAGAATATTTTCCACATTGTTTTTAAGAATGAGCTTTTTAGTTCATGTCTTTCTTTACCTGTTTTTAACTGGAAATTATATTGCACATGTCTGTTTATAAGTAGGAGAATGTATTATAAGAGTAAAACTCATCACAATGAAACTTTATTAACGAGAGTAATTGAATAGGATTCAAAGAGAACACATATCACTAGGTTCGATGCTGTTGTATCATAAGTCCGGTAGTACTTATATTACAAATAGGCCAGATGTACAATATGTGCAATACGAATTAAAATATCAAACACATTACAAACAGCATGTAAACAAGCACTTTACACACACTTTTGAATAGTAAACAAACCAAATGCAGAGTAACAAGCCACCAAAGTACTTGAAAAAGTAGGTAAATCAAAAAATTCACAAAATCACAAATTTTTCAGTCTGACTATCTGACTGACTGACTGATTAACGTTGTAGGAAAGACATAGCTCACTCCTGCCTTCATCTTATGCAAATCTAAATGCACATGATTGAATTACCCTACCTTTTCTTAGTTTTACTTATAACCTTCGTAATAACAAGTAATAACAATAACCATTCTGCAGCACTACTAACGAGCTAACAATACACTAGTAGCCATATTCTATGACTAAGAGCATGCTCTGTGAATTTCCAAGTAACATCCCGCCCTCATATCACATGCCGGTGCACGATTGCTTATACGCGCACGCTACGTGATCAACCTGCAGCTGTATCAGCTATGTAAAAAATGTGGACTACGTAGATACTCTAGGTCTAGGTTCTAACTATGATATAACCTATGAAATCGAAGTTTCAGTTCTATACATCTGACTCGAGGGTTCTGTGTTGGACAAAGCAATTCTATCATACTAGTCCGTGTCTAAGACGTGAGTCTCCTACGTGAGGACTAACGCTATCACTGCTGAAGTCTGACACGGATTTGATCGATCGCTCTGGACTTAAAACAAGAACAATAAGTTGTATGATTTACCTTTACATTGTTTTCAAACTAAATGGGACCTATTGACATCTGAGATTGTACTTGACTCAGTGTGAGTTTTAAAATACGCCTTTCATGGAAACAAAACAAGAGAAAAGGAAAAAAAAATCTTATGTTGATATCCTCGAAATGTCTTTGCCCCAGAGAAGAAAGCATTACTTCAAGAATAGAGATATGGTTAGTATCGGTAATACTAAATATACGAAACACGCTTTAGTCATTAATCCAACCAAATAAAATGTTGCCACCCTGGCTAGACGAAAAAAAAAGAACGATAGCAAATATATCAGCAAAAGATAGGAAATGTCGAAAGATAGTTATAATAAAAGCTACGAAAAGGATAGTCCTAGAGCATAGTCGCTCTCGAGACTTGGTACCAAATAAAGCTATGAGACACGTGTAACAAATTTTAAATAAAAAAAAATAAGAAGTTGGAATGGGAACACCAAAAAATAAGGAAAAAAAGTAGGAATGGGCGAAATAATATTACAACACTTTGTGGTTTTTGACATGGCGCAATCTTAAAGTGGGTGTGGCTATGGTTCCGACCATTCCTACTTCATGTTTTACTTTGAACTTTGATTCAATTATACACTTGAATTGAGTTTTATCAGTAACTAATACTTTCTAAATGATCAACAAATTAATAAAAATTTAAATCAGTGTTTTTGATACTATTCTGTTGTCCCATCTCTTACCAGACAGATAAATATAATGTCTCCCATAAACAAAGTATGACTAATGGAACTTCCTGTCTGACTTCTGACACCAAACATCACCCTTATGGTGTCACGCATTTCGTTAGGGTCACGTAATTTAATTACATACATGTATCTGTACTTGGTTCCTGAGAAAAGGTTTACAACAGAAAAATGTTGCTACATACACTTTTCATTTAGTTTGAAGAACTTCCAAGTTACAAAAAGCACACAAATTAGGTCACACCCACTTTGCGGTCGCACCATGTCAGAAACGACCTAGTGTTGTAATGCTATCCCACCCATTCCTATCTTGTTTCCTTGCTTTTTGGTGCTCGCATTTCTACTTCCTATTTTTTTATTTAAAAACAGTTGTCTTTCAAACAAACCTCTTTACGGTAACTGTATTTTTAAAACTAAATAGCTCATTACTGTACAAAAACTTCCAGTAATTTTTTTTTCTTTGAAGTGGCTCTCCATGATAGCTTACTAGTAGAATAGGGTTAAGGAATAATATTGATTGTCAAAAGATTTTTTCAAAGTACATCTTTCATATCGCTCCCTCTTAGGCTAATGAAAAGAATGATAATTTCAAAGTTTTACGCCTTTCTCACGTGTGAAGTCTAATATGCTATGACAAGAATTTCAATAGTTGACTATATTTTCATGAGACTGAAAATATAAAGTGGATTAGCTTTAGTAAAGGTAAATATATGCGGTTGAACACGACGGCTCTTACTAGCTTCTAGGGGATTTATCTGTTTAATAAATCGAATTTTAGGTTTTGTTGATAAGTGCCAAAATATCTTATTTTCCACTGATAACCCGAAGCACGAAAGATATACAAAAAGGTGTTAGCATCAGGAAAAAACTCATTAACCCGTGCACGAAAGATCTACAAAAAGGTGTTAGCATCAGGAAAAAAAACCCATTAACCCGTGCACGAAAGATCTACAAAAAGGTGTTAGCATCAGGAAAAAAAACCCATTAACCCGTGTGTTTTTGGAAAAGTGGACTTTTCTTCATCAGTGCATTTATTTTGTTGAAGGAAAGTTCACTTTTCGAAAGTGCTCGGGTTATATATTATGTTTCATTTTTTATACTTACTTTTCATTGATTTAATGCTAATATTTGGTTTAGAATACCATATTAGACGGACTTGCATTTACAAATATCTCACTTCTAATACAGAAGTCATTGAATATCTTATATATAAATGTATAGAGAGAGTAACTCGTACGAAATCAATCCAATGTATGTATTGACCAAACAAATACTGGGACTGATGTGTTATTCGAAATTGTAAAGAATGCTAGGATTTGAACTTTTTCTGTACCCTCTGCTACCTACAACCTATTTTTTTATATAAATGTATCAGCATTAATCTAAATTTGCCAAATTCTAAATATATATATAGAGAGTCATCACCTTAGGGGCAATCAATAAAGTCCAGATCATAAGGCCTCGGTTGTTTGCCCCTGATGCGTGCATGTAAAAAAGAAAAAAATATCCAAATTGTTAGTTTTGAAGACATAATTGTAACGTTTAAGACTACTGAATTTCTTAGAGAGACCACACGAAATTAGCCTATAACAAAGAAACTAAATCCGCTCGTGTTTGACCAAACTTAGTGAAGATTGAAAGATAATCTAGAGGTTAATGTTTTATCATCATAAACAAAGAAACTAAATCCGCTCGTGTTTGACCAAACTTAGTGAAGATTGAAAGATAATCTAGAGGTTAATGTTTTATCATCATAAACAAAGATACTAAAGTAAATTATAGATTTGTGACAAAACCTTGATGAATATTTTTGTGTACTAATATGTTAACGACACTACATATGATATGTCCAGCAGGGCCGATGATAAACTGTTAAGTATCCTATCATTAGAATCTAGTATTGCTAATCGAATACATTAAGTTTAGTTTATAGCATTTGAAACTTGCACTTGAGATACGTATCTGCTACCAAAGAATGAAAGATCTGAGTTCTGAGTTAGAATTAATGTTTTAAGCGCTTTTTGAGAAAAAATGTTTAAGATTACTCAGCCTATTTCTCTCGCTCTCATAATATACACGAGAAGTGACTGTTAAATCATAAAACCGGTTGCATTTTACTTTATTGTAATTAATTTGTACTGAGTGAAAATTATATTATCAAAGATGAGGAATGAAGAGTGTTTATTTATATATATTATTATAAGCATAACATCAATAAGATTTACATGTGGATACAAATAAGAATTTAAGAAAACACTGGAATATCAGACGATTCTATTTTTTCTCCACTATTTTTACTTTATTCTACCGGTTTCGTGACTTTAAAGGTCACTCTTCAGGATATGACATTACTGAGAATCTATAATAAACATATAGATTCTCAGTAAAAGTATATCTTGAACAGTGACCGTTGAAGTCACGAAACCGGTTGAAGAAATTAATAAAGGAGAGAAAAAGTAGAATAGTCTGATATTCCGGTGTTTTTTTATATATTATTATACGTTTAGAACCTCAAGTTTCGTTATTTTACGTATTGTATATGAAACAATTTACGTGTTTTGGCGTATATAATTTAGTAAAATCACAGAGACTGTTGTTTACGTTAATTCTGTATGACATTAACTTTTTTTTATTTTAATAACGCATTCTAATTTTTTGTTGTGCAAAATTCTTCTTTGGCGTTTACCTTAGTTTAAATTTAAGCGATTAAAATCAACAGTATTGTTTTTGTTTTTTTCCGTCTCGAGCACTTAACCTATCACGCATATGTTTCTAAATTATTGCACGTACCAGATGGCAGTAAATAGGTACATAAATTTACTGCAAGAAATGTTTATTTTTCTTTAATAAACGACTGTGTTTCTCAGAATGTAATTGTGTACATGCGATTTCGAAGACAAAAAGACATATAATTCTGATTTATATATATATATATATATGTTTGTTTCTTTGTCGTTAAATGCAAAACTACACAATGGGCTAACTGTGTTGTGTCCACCACGAACATTGAAACCCGGTTTTAGTGTTATAATTCTTCAGATCTATCGCTGAACCATATATACAAGTGGATAGCTTTCTTTTTCGAAAAAAGACTAACCGATAGCTTTCAAGGTTTCAATGCAATTAAAAATAATTAATTACGTGTATTTCTAAAGATCTTTTAAATCCATTTTATTATTATTATCGTTTGAATCCATTCCATTATTATTACTCATTAATACAGAAATAATTGTTTTAATAAAATATTTCATTAAATTAAAATTATATAATACACTCCCGTAGAACGAACAGTATCAAAATAAAACTAGAAACTAAAAACTAAATCTTCTTTCAAAGAGGACAAGATACGTGTATAAAAATTAATACTGATAAGAAAATTACACGTCCTCTTATGAGCCTAGTTTTTGTTTTTTGATTTTGTATTGAAGTGTAAGTTTTAATACCTAATTTTAACTTTGGTGTGTTTATGTTCGTGAGTTATTTCTTGTTACATATTTCAAAATGTATTATTCCCTTTTCAATCTTTCCATTTCAGTTGCAAATATACGAAACATGAAATGTTATTGCACGACCACTAAAATAGTATTTTAATACATTTATTCATTTACCTAACAGTAAACTAGACAACATATGGTCCATTAGAATGTTTAAATAGCTAACTTTCTTGTTTGCCAATTGTACGTCCATATGTTCATATATATATATATAAGTGATTTTCCTTGCTAATGGGTACACAGATGTTTTTAGGAAAGTCATGTGGCCGTTCTCAAAATAATTAGCAAATTGATTAATAAGCTATGATAATACAGAGGAGACAAACTAATGTACAGATGTTGTATGCATCACATTTGAATAATCTATATATAGTTATGATCTAATTAACTGTTACTTTCGCATACAAAATGGCGGCTTTCTGTTTAGTATATTGGATAGAATTAAACAGGTTTAAAAGATTATGCCTTTAAGAACGTTACCTTGTACATATGACTTGGAAGACAGAATGATATGCAGGTTTATAGTTAGGTATACGTAGGTTGATAGTTTTATTTTTCGTAAGAAGACCAACTGGCATATTTCAAATACTTCAGTACACAAAACCAAATATTTTATTTTTGTTTATATGAATATACTTCAATATACAACACCAAATATTTTATTTATGTGTATATATAATGTGGATCTTTTACATCCAATTTATGATTCCTTGTTTAAATCTCAAAACGTCAAAAGATGCTTTTCTGTTTGCGCAGGAGCTTGCAGAGAGGTTATAAGTAAAACCTTTCGAAATTACTCTTTATAGAAAGTAGATTTAGAAAAGCACTTCGCTACACGGAAAAAAGGATCAATAGTGTGTAAAGTACTCTCAAGCCGTATGAGTCTCAAGTGAAGACAGTCTTACATTATTTATAAAATACGCTTCACTTCCTTTAATTCGAAATTAATACACGTAGATATAAAATACGTCAGTTATTCTAAGTACTAGATGATGACAACATACCTAAATACCGTATTTGTTACAACTTTAAAGAAAGGGCTTACATGCTCAAATGTTTTAAAGTGATGACTTCATTAAAAAATTTTGAAGCTAAGTTTCTGAAATCCTTTAGTTTACTAGATTTAGTAAAATAAGAGCAAACTTTTTACAAATAAAATAAAATGTTGTAGTTTTTAAAAATATTGGCCCTTGTTTTAGAGCAACTTTGAAAAAAAAGTTAAAATCTAAAGCCCAAACTTTCATTTCCAACAAAGTGAAGAGACATGGGGTATTTTTGTCATTGTTGTTTTTAAAAAATATTGGCCCTTGTTTTAGAGCAACTCTGAAAAAAAGTTAAAATCTAAAACCCAAACTTGCATTTCCAACAAAGTGAAGATACATGGGTATTTTTGTCATTGTTGTCTTCTGATAATTCCTCTTATGTGTCTACAATGTTTGTTAAAATCAGCTAAAAACGTCTTAAATGATTCATTAGTTTTACCACCTGTAAAACGTTTATTTGGCTGGTTAACAAATTAGTGATTTCCAAAATAACCTTCAATAGATTTTTTTTTTACTTATTAAATCACGAAAAAATGTGATTGCACATTTTACACAACATATATTTATGCCATAATTAATAGTTCCTCATATGTCTTACTACTTATGTTAGTCAATACTCTTAGTTCATTTGTTTTGTTTGTTTCTTTATGGATCACGAAGTTGCACAGTGGACTTATCTGTGCTCTGCTCATTGCGAGTATCAAAACTCGATTTTTTCGCGTCATAAACTCTCAGACTTACCGCTGCGCCACCAGGGGATCTCTTAAATGAAAACATCGTAGTCACTAACCAAAAAAATTGATTTCAGAAACATAGTTGTACTCAACCAGTTCTTATTTAAGCTTCTGTTACTATATTGATCCGGCATGGTTTGGTGCGTAGGGATCGAACCCCGTTATCGAACATACCTGCCCTTTCAGCGTGGGTGCGTTATAATATGATGGTCAATCTTACTATTGTAGCCTAAGGGTTGGGGGTTGATGATGTTGACTAGCTATCTTCCTTCTAGTGTACCAAATTAAAATTTGGGACAGCTATCGCAGATGGCCCGGCATGACCAGGTGGTTAGGGCGCTCGGCTCGCAATCTGAGGGTCGCGGGTTCGAATCCCCGTCACACCAAACATGTTTCCGCTTTCAGCCGTGGGGGCGTTATAAAGTGACGGTCAATCACACTATTCGTTGGTAAAAGAGTAGCCCAAGAGTTGGCGGTGGGTGGTGATGACTAGCTGCCTTCCCTCTAGTCTTACACTGCTAAATTGGGGACGGCTAGCGCAGATAGTCCTCGTGTAGCTTTGCGCGAAATTCAAAACAAACAAACAAACTATCGCAGATTTTCCTCGAGAGGCTTTACGCTACATTCAAACAAACAAATCAATTGGTATATCCGTGTTTCTACATTGATAAAGAATTGAAAAAACTTAAAGACAATCTCAACAACGACTAATAATCGGTATTTCTTTTTTCTAAACTAGCTTGACAGAACAGATAGAAATTTCGCAGCTTGTTATAAATCCTGTTGTACTTCTAACACTGTTTTATTCGTCATATTCACAAATCAGTTTTAATATTAACGGATCTATATCGTTGGTGCATTACAATTTTAGAAACAAGGGTAACATTAAAAGCAAATGTATTGTTGTTTTTTTGTTATTGCTTAAGTAAAACTTCCTTCGGAAGGTTGCATGATCTTTTCAACTACCGTTTGTTTTATGATGTGTAGAAGACTTGATCAGCGTCTAAATAAAATTCTCCAGAGAGCGCTAGCGTATCAAATTCTAAGAGCAGCATCTAAGTTTTATAGCTCTGAAAAAAATACTTCGCTGAATAAAAGTTAAGATCCACTGTTTAAAGTGGCATTGGTTAAGAAAACCTACATTATCCATCATGCATGATGACAATTAATACAATTATGTTTTTCATCTTACTTGTGATAATAAATGTATTATTTATGTTCAATCCATTACGTTAAAGAGTACTAGAGCGACATTAAATTAACCTGAAGAGTTTGTTACACTTATGTTCAGATATATTTGCACCACCTAAAAAACAGTCTCTATGTGTCTTGAATATTTTGTCGGATGTTCTTGATGCATAAAATTAAATCTTCAACATTTTCCTCATCATAACACCTGGCAGGTTTCTTGTGTTACACTTGTCAATTTCTATAACGTGTGTTGTGAATTAACACAAACTCTAATATGATTAATTGTTGTAGTGATATAGACACACGAATTTTTCTACTAATACAAGTAACATGTGGTTTTCAATTCCACATGTTATTTATTTAATTATATTGTTGTGTTGTGAAGTTCCATTTTTATGACAATTTCTGGTTTGTACCATTCATAAGTAATACATAAGTAACATATTATCTACCGATCAGAGTAAACTACGTAACTAAAGCGAAACTAATAATAAACATGGAAGTTCATATAATTGATTAAATGTACCTTTCTTACGTTCACTCAATAACTTAGTTAATGTAATGAGCGATTATTTTTATATAGACATTATCATGATATATGTTTTTATAATGATGCATCTTATGGTAAACCAAACAAATACAAACACGTGTATGACAGGGAAACCAGGGTTTCAGTATGAAAGAGCATCATGATTAAATGAAAGACATACTCATGTTTCATCTTTAAATTTTAAATATTTTCCAGATTTATGAAGAAATAAAAATCCGGCTGTGCTTTTGTGCGAGAGAGCGTTTCCTATTGTATTTTATAACCTTCATAATATGAAACATATTGCAAAGCACTTCCATATAAATGTATATGCATTCCAATGTGCGTAATGCTAATTGAATAACGTATTCTTCAAGTAAACACAATCAGCAAACAGTTCATGTTGTTCTTTTATCAAAATAAATAATCTGATTTTATCTTATTATTTCATGGAAGCGACAGAAACCAAAAAAGAAACGGATATTTTTGTCCGAGTTAAATCTATCTTATTCTTAATCTCTAGGTTTCGAGAGGATGAATTTGGCTTACTCTGTATAGTTAGGTATTTGTGTCATTGAGTATGAAGTATCGTCGCACGTCAAATATAGATTCCTCTTTTATAATTAGAAACCGCTCGATGCTTGCTAGTGAGAGTTATGTTAGGGCGCCTGTGATGAAGGCCGTGTTCTCGAGACGAGTGCGAGATTGATCGCGCGTTAGACAAGGTCTGTTGAAAACAATCACATGGTTGCATCCGAAGAACTTTCGAAGCTTTTCTTTCAATAAGTTCGATCCATTTCTTCTACCGTAACCCTTCGTCCTGATGTTGTCATAGGTTAAAGGGATTTTTTTGGGAGGAAAACAAAAACGCGGTGAGTAATGGAGACGACGAACGCGGTCTGTCCATCTTCTCAGCAGTTTGACAACGTTTTACGTGTAGTCCATTGTGTTACCAGTATTGATGTTTTAAAAGCAAACGTTGCAAGATGTCAGAAACGTTCATCCAAGTGACAAATAAAAGAATAGACGAAAGGAAGAACATTCATTTTAACATAGTAAAGATGTTCTTATACACTGATCAGTGTTGCTTTTGGAAATTTGCTGTTCAAAAGAAATGTTTTTGTATGTAAATCTGTCTATTAGTTTACAAGACATCTTAAGAATAATTTAAAGAATTTAAATATTTTTGTAATTCGACTATTCACGATATGTATAAGTTTTTGTTACTTTATATTAAGAATTATATAGAATAAATATTTATTTTTACAACCTGAAAACCACAACTTCTTGCAACATTTGTTTTTGAATGGTCACTGAACACGCTGATATGTGTTGTTGTTTTTTCTTGACGAGAAAACTAATCTCAGCACGTCTTACGAAAAATATCCGGACTTCTAGTTTGAAAACTTCAACAATTGTAATATTTTGAGAATCAACTTGGTTTCTCTCTAAATATATTAATGAAAATGAGACCGAACTTGGGGAATTTGAACTTAGTAACTTAGTTGGTTAGAACACTGCGAAAATGCACATGTTAGAATTGTGTTCAGACGCAGTTCTTATTTCCCTGAAAAACAAATCTGCATTTAAAGTGTTGAATCATTAAGTATTCACACTTGATAAAATGTTTTCGCATTCCCAAAGTGTTTCGGTTTAAACTTCAGCCAAACATATATAGCGCAAGGCTTAGAAAAACATACAGACATAAAAACTAATTCTAAGTAATGTGATATCTTTTATTTTTTGTGGTTAAGCACAAAGCTACACAATTGGCTATCTGTGCTCTGCCCACAACGGGTATCGAAACTCGGTTTCTAGCGTTGTAAGCCCGCAGTCATACCGCTGTGTCACTGTTTTTCAGCAATGGTGAAACATTTGTGCTAAAGTTTGTTGTTAAACGTTATATTTTTCGTAACTTAATCTACACATAGAAATCTAACACTAAGTCAGCAGATGTTTGTTTATTGCAAAGTTGTGGGATATCCAGGATAGAGACTTCATCTAACCTATGTAAAAGCCAGTGTGTGTCACGTCACGCCATGCTTGAGGAGGAGGAGTCGTAAAATCCCTAATGCATTTATTCAGATAGAATAGTTCGATTACTGTTTGCCCATTACAATTTTAGTGACGGGATGCCGTGAAACCTTATAAGTGTATTGAGTGTTGGGATCACTTAGCCGAGAGTCAAGCGCATAACATTTATTATGAAAGTTAAAATATCGATTCAATTTTAAACTTAAATCGTTTCTGAATTCAACTATTTTCTGTTATATCGTCAATGTTTCTAATAAAAAACAAACTTTTTTAATTAACGGAGACTCTAAATTAAGAAACCAACAAATATTTTTCCAGTTTTGTTATCTACACATTTGATTTTATACCTTCAGTAAATATACTAACAACAATAGTAGTTTATACTTTTGCTGCTAAGCCACATGACATGAAAGCCATTGTTGGAACGTAGTGCTACCAAAACGCACTGACTTTTCTATATATTTGGAAGTTGTTAATCTAACTGATTTTTACCAATA
>NW_013665714.1:648951-650348 GCF_000517525.1 Limulus polyphemus
GGGGTGTTAGTACTTACCCTGTCATTTTTGACGGGCTATACGCTGGTATCGATGTAAAATCCTTTGCAACTCATCAACTTCGATATAACTAAAACAAATATTATATTTTTATAGATGGCTCGACTAGATTTCTAGTCGTATGTATCTTTAATAACATATTTTACTGCACTTACATCAGTACAGTAAGAATTGTGAGGTGCAGTATTACCGGAATAATTATAAATTATAAAGTTTTCATTATTTATTTTACAATTTTCTATCTTCTCTTATAACGAATACATTTTAAACACGCCATCCTAGAAATATTTACATATATATGCATATGGACAATACATCGTATAAATGAAATTTAAGTTTATTATAATCAACGGTGTAAACTCAGACTGATACTAAGTGCTGGTATTGTTGTTCTATTACAGAATAATGACCATTGTTTTATTTTTCTATGGATGACAGTAAAGAGGTTATTACTTGGACAACTGTTCCTTATAAAAATTGAAATTATTACTTATTTGTAGCTTGCTATAGAAATATATGTTTAAATTTAAATCATTACTTGTTGTAGGTCACGCGGTGTGTTAGTGGTAAGTTTACGGGCTTACAATGCTAGAATCCAGGATTTAATTCCTCGCAGGGATAGCCAATGTGTAGCTCTACGCTAAAATACAGCAACAGTAGCTTGTTGTAAAAACATACATTTAACGCATAAGCAGATACGTATTCGAATACAAATGCTGGCGAATAAGTGATATAAAATATCATGTAAGCCACTATATTATTTATCGTCATTTGAGCAAACGGGTATAGTAACAAGTAAGAAGAGTATTCAGGTATTTTATTGTTTAATGTCATTTTAACGAATACAAATAAAAATATTAAGAAATACATTTTACTCTTTGAAGATGACTCATGTTCTAAAACCTATTAAATTTTTCCCATCAATTTCATCTAAATGACATAAGACTCATGGTTCAATTTGCACAAAAAGTATATCCAAACTAGCTTTAATATTATGTAATAGAAATAAATCATTTATTGGATAAATGGATAAGTAACATCATTTTTTATTTAAAAAATAACTAGATAGTCTTTTACGTAACGCAATATTCAGTGGAGTATAAAATAAGTTTAAAGCTATCTGGAGATAAATTGGTTTATTTATATATAAAGAAAATTCCAAACATATTGAATTCATTTATGCAATACAATTTAAAAGTAGAGTTAAAAGAAAGAGGGAGACATCATAAAAAATGTTTGGTTACGTTGCAATATGTAAGATCCATTAAAAGTTTGTTTTGTAATTAAGCACAAAGCTACGCAATGGGCTATCTGTGCTCTGCCCACCACGGGTATCGAACCCCGGATTGTTGTAAGTCCGCAGACATACTGCTGTGCCA
>NW_013665714.1:651213-656544 GCF_000517525.1 Limulus polyphemus
GGGGGGGGGGGGGGGGCAGATTCATTAATCTATAGATATCTTCTGTTAAGTCTACCACAAAACATAATGTTTAGCTAATAATGTTAATGCTACGTTAATGTTAGCTATAATTGCTTGAATTATGTATGCTTTTCCTATGTGGTAAAAGAAAAGCAACTTAAAGCAGGCTTGTTTGGTAGTAAGAAACAAAAAATAGAAACGAGAGTTAGTATTTCTTGAAATAATGCGAAACTACTGTGTTATTTGGAAGAGGCGGAGGAAAGAAAAATATATAATCCAGACAGCCATCTTAATCCAATCACGTGGCATCTTGCCGATATGGGTCTGCATCGGGGAATGTGGTAAACGCTCGATTCCTTTGCCTGTTGTCGCCCTGGAAGGTGATTTTCTTGCATGACTTTAGCACTTTTTAGGATTGTAAAGCGTAATCAATCTTTCTTCAAGCAAGAGAAATTACTAAAACGTCAAGAAAGCTGGAGTCGTAGAATAGACAGGCTTGCTATTCCACTTGAATTTATGAATGCACTCGTGGAATAATTGCTCGTCAAAAAGCTTAAGTTACATTTTATTTTAGATGCATATTTAAATGTCGATTCTCTTGGATCCTGATAAATTGGAATAGAAATTTATGAAATGGAAAACATAAATCAGCTTGCATTGTGCGTGGCTAATGGAGACAATTTCTAGCTAAAGAAGATAAACAGTGTCTGCCTATTGGTAATGTTGAGTATGTTTATATAAAAATTATTAATATTGCATGTTGTATTTGTAATAGCTAGTTTTACCTATGCATTTAGTTTTATATATATTTTAAAACGATAATATAAAGAATAGAATTATATTTACTATTTTAGTTGTTTAAAAGATGTAAATAATTACTGGTCAAATATAAAATTACATTTTTGGTTTGACAGTATTTTTATTTAGCGTTTTTTTCTTGTTTTTTGTTTTTAAAATGCTTTTCCTCAAATGATATATTACACCCCAATAGCTGCTATATGATCGTACTTTTACTTCTTATCTTCTAATGTGACAGGAAAGAGGTTGTTGCTTTCTAAAGTAATCAATAAATGGTTTCTGTGAAAGTTACTCTGCTAATTCAGTCTGGAAGTCTTGTGGTTGTATATTCAAAAATGAAGCCCGAACACCTTGTTATCCGATCTACGTGATCATGTGCACAGCCACATCTTGTTAATTTAAACTTCTCCCATCGTTCTTGTGGGCAGTGCAGTATCGTGTTGCAGTAAGCCCTTCTTTTACTCGTAAAGCATAATTATATGTATTTATTAAACTCTTTTTCTAAGCAGTTAATTATTTATAAAAGCAAAGCTTTATTAGCTAAGATAATTTTTTTTCTCCAACAAATATAAGCGCGTACAGCATTTACTTTTGATAGAACTCCATACATTATCTGTATAGCTTTAAAGTTTTGGGTAAGATAACACAAATCCATTAGAATATAAGAACTACAAAAAGTTACCAAAAATCTCAATCACAACTTCGTAACAAATTGTTTCTTGTTAAATACAAAGTTCAACAATTTACTATCTGCAAGTATCGAAACCTGATTTTTGCATTGTAAGTCCTCAGATTTACTACTGAATCATAAGGGAGGGGCAGTAATAAATAAACATATTAGTTGTTATTACTAAATGTTCAGAGAATGCAGCTCAAAACATTACTTGTTTCGGATTGGTTTCAAAATCTTTTGAGTCATATTACGAATCTAGATAAGTATATAGCTAAAAAAAACCTTTGTGGTACCATGAAATCGAAAACAAAAAATGGAAAAAACTTATACCACGAAAAAAGATGTTTGAATATTCATAATATTTGTGATAGTCATAATCAAATAGAGAAGGCTGCACTCAGATACACAATCACCGAAATCTCTTATACCCCGAAGACTCCAACTTTGTAATCATCTAATTCATTTCTGAAATTACTGCTGATTAATCTTATTCTGTTTATCAGAAATGCAATCCTCTCCCTTCCCATAGAACCTAGATAAACCTCAATTATTTGACTAGAGAAATCTATGTTAGTTTAACTTTATTTTCGATCATTTTTAAAATGTTAAAAAAAAGATCGAGATATGTTAATTAGGCTATGCTCTTACACTTAAACCTGTATATTGCTAACTTCAGTGCATTAGCACGTTTACGTATATTTCTGCATTTCAATTTATGTAAGTTTGTTATGGTTTTCGAAGAAGAATATCAACAAGGGCGAGGGTTGGCCCTACGGTAAAGCTCTAGATTTCTGATCTGGTGAACCGAGTTCGAATCCGTGCGGTACCACAAAATATTCCATATATTTTAAGCTGTGCGTTCGTTGTAAGAGAGATGCTCAATCTTTTAGCGTGGATAGTAGGCTGCTGCTGACTGGTTATCTTCCCCCTGACTAGTAGTTCAAAATTAGATACGGAGGCAGATAACCTTAGTAGATTTAAACAATATAATCACTGTTCTTTATAAAAATAACCAAAGTAATCGGTCATAGATTATTCATAAATTGTTAAAACAGAAGCCGAGCTCGTCTCATTAGTTAACGTACAGGACTGTGGATAGGAGGTTCCGTTGTTCGTACATCGTTACTCCACCAAAAAACTAAATCATACTTAGTACTTTAGGGGCGTTATAAGAATGTCAGCCCCCACTATTCAGTCTGACAAAAGTAGTGCAAGAGCTGACTGTGGACGGTGTTGACTTGCTGCCTTCCATTTGGTCTATTACTTCTAAATTAAGGACGGCTAGTGCAGATAGACCTTAGTAGGTTTGCGTGACATTTAACAAACATTACATTCAAACTTATAAAAAGATCAACGAATGGTGCCACTACATTATAGATAATAAGTATAAATTAAGCTTTCGTCAGTCTTAACCGTTCCTTTGGATGATAGTAATAACGCTTTTATTTTGTATGTTACGTTTCTTCAATTATTAGCTTATATAGGTCTATATCAACTATATTTTGTGATTAATAACATTTATAATTACTACTATGGTATAAACATCGTTCTGGTATATAAATGTGACAAGAAAGCTACTCTTAAAAGGAAAATTCATTGAGAAAGGAGATAATAAAACATTCCCAATTGAAGAGTGGTACACTTGCAAACAGACACACTAAAAATCGCTTTACTATTGTTTTTATAAGGTAAATAGTTAGTTAATATATAGAAAGAAAATCGATCTTATGTAGAACTGGACCTTTTTTTATGAATCTGTTTGAAAAATATATGGAAGTTGTGTAACGCTTTCCAACACTATTTTCAAAATGCATAGTAAGCATTTGTAAAACTAATTCTAAATTACACCAACGATAAACGCCACTCATTGAGCATGATGTGGAAAATTAAAGGGTATTACAGTACTTAGGGTAATAAAATATTGTAAGATAATGAAGTTCGAGAGAGGCCTGGCATGACTAGATGGTTAGGGCGTTCGACTGGCAATTGCGGGACCCGGGTTCGAATACTCCGTCCCTCCAAGCATGCTAGCCTTAAGGGTGTTATTATGTGATGGTAAATACTACTCTTCGTTGGTAAAGAGTTGCTCAAGAGTTGACGGTGGGTGGTGATGACTAGCTGCCTTCCCTCTACTCTTTCACTGCTAAATTAGGGACGGCTAGCACATATATGTTCCTTTACGTGAAATTCAAACCAATCAGTCAAAGTCTGGCAGTGCATGTTTAGGTATTATTGTATGAGGAGCTTCTTTAAGATATTTCTATTCAAATTTTGAGAGTAAGTTTTAAACAGCCTGTTAACCATTCCTACAAACAGTATAATTTTTTCATTACACCGGTAAGGTAGTTTTCCAACACGCAATAAGAAATTCAAATTAATATATATATATATATATATGTGTGTGTGTGTGTGTGTGTTAGTTAAAAAACGTGAGAAACTGTCTTTTGACTACAAACCAGTTTCTACAAAAGGTATTGTGGCATAGTCGCAATAACATGTACTATACGTATACATTCAACTTTATCATTCAGCTTTCAGACTTGTAACACAACACACTGTAAAAGTAATTTACAATGTGTTCTATTGATACTCGAGAGCTTCACGTATACTGATTCTATTTACCAAAAGGTCAGAAGGAAGTGTCTGTAATTTAGCTCCTAAGAGTTCACAAGTAATATTAACAAGTATAGTCTAGGGTAATTTCACTTTTCTCTTTGGATTTCTTGGCAATATTAAGATGTACTACAAAAAATGACTCAGGAGAGATTCAGGTCGGTGAATATTTTAACCACTTTTTAACTGTTATTCCTTTGACAAGCTAGAAGAAGAAGAAACTGGTAACTGAGTACTTGTGTACTATTTTATGCGCGTAGGTGCAAGGGTGAGTTGAAGCTGAGCAAATCTACACCACCTCTTAACTATAGAGTTGCTTGTTTGTTTGTTGTGTAGCACAATGGGGTATCTGTGTTATTCACGCCGCGCATATCGAACCCGGGGGGACTGTAACTTTAAAAGTTTATATTGGAGAGTTATAATTTCATTGCATTGAACATGAGACGAGATTTTAAAACGTAAAACTGCTTGTATTTATATAGTTACAGTTTATTATACGCACATTAACAACAGATATATCACTTAGAAAACAAAAATTAAAGGCATCAAAAAATTGTCGTTCAAAACGTTTTGCTTGGAAGAATACGGTACTGTTAAAGTTTATTTTGTTTTGAATTTCGCACAAAGCTATTCGAGGGCTATATGTGCTAGCTGTCCCTAATTTAGCAGTGAAATAATAGAGGGAAGGCAGTTAGTCATCACCACCAACCGCCAATACTTGGACTACTCGTTTATCAACGAATAGTGGGACTTAGCGCACATAATAACGCCCTCACGGCTGAAAGAGCTAGCATGTTTGGAGGGACGGGGTATTCGAACCCGAGTCCCGCAATTGCTAGTCGAACGCCCTAACCATCTAGTCATGCCAGGCCTCTCTCGAACTTCATTATCTTACAATATTTTATCACCCTATGTACTGTAATACCCTTTAATTTTCCACATCATGCTCAATGAGTGGTGTTTATCGTTGGTGTAATTTAGAATTTACAAATGCTTACTATGCATTTTGAAAATAGTGTTGGAAAGCGTTACACAACTTCCATATATTTTTCAAACAGATTCATAAAAAAAGTGTCCAGTTCTACATAAGATTGATTTTCTTTCTATATATTAACTAACTATTTACCTTATAAAAACAATAGTAAAGCGATTTTTAGTGTGTCTGTTTGCAAGTGTACCACTCTTCAATTGGGGATGTTTTATTATCTCTTTTTCTCAATGAACTGGGCGAGGGTTGGCCCTACGGT
>NW_013665714.1:657483-664300 GCF_000517525.1 Limulus polyphemus
GGTATATAAATGTGACATGAAAGCTACTCTTAAAAGGAACTGTTGATATTCTTCTTCGAAAACCATAACAAACTTACATCAACTGAAATGCAGAAATATACGTAAACGTGCTAATGCACTGAAGTTAGCAATATCCAGGTTTAAGTGTATGAGCATAGCCTAATTAACATATCTCGATCTTTTTTTTAACATTTTAAAAATGATCGAAAATAAAGTTAAACTAACATAGATTTCTCTAGTCAAATAATTGAGGTTTATCTAAGTTCTATGGGAAGGGAGAGGATTGCATTTCTGATAAACAGAATAAGATTAATCAGCAGTAATTTCAGAAATGAATTAGATGATTACAAAGTTGGAGTCTTCGGGTATAAGATATTTCGGTGATTGTGTATCTGAGTACAGCCTTCTGTATTTGATTATCAGTATCACAATCTATTGTAAAACAATATTGTCAGCTTAGCAGTTCTCGTAGAACTGGGATTGGAAATATTTTTCAAGTTGAATAATTAGTTTAAAAAGGTTGCAATCAGTTACTATCGATCCCCTCAGAATAATGACAGAAACGGGGTATATAAAAGGCATAATATAACAGCATTATTTTCTTGAGGTATCTTTAGGCCCTATAATATTTATATTTTCAGGCAAATAAATCAATCAATAGTTTTCTCTCGTTTAACGCAGTAAACATTACTGAATTAACTTAATAAATTGAAATAATAAACATTAAGTTATTTTTCCTTGTAATACAAATATGAAAAATATGTTTCTTTTTAAAAAGAATAACTCTTGATTTTTATACTAAAAGAAAACCACAGAATAACAACTAAAAAAAATCAGTAAATATTTCTGTAATTTAGTTAATAAAATTGTTTGCGTTGTTTTGGTAAATAATAATACCATATTTCAAACGTTATATAAACTAGGTTATCCATTATTTTTTTATTTTAAGTTTTGCTTTGTATAAGTTCAATGCTGTAACTGGGAGATCTGGTGAAACTCAGAACCCTAAATTATAGCACCCTCGTACATAACTCCACGCATGAGAGTGTCACTTCAGTCTTTTCTGCGCGAGATTGTTGCATGAAGCTATGTTATATTGAAAAATATAGTTATCTCCAAAATGTGAACAGTCGTCAATAGGACAAACTTACAGTATTTCAGAGAAAATTTGTTATTTCATTCGAAAATCGTCCTTTATTTGATTCTGGCCCCCTGTCGTGGAAGATCATCTCGTTTTATAGCTGAGATTTAAAGTTTTTGATACATAAAACGTTGAAAATCAAGTGAAAGTGAACGACTGTTGACTTAACCACCGGATGTTATTGAAAAGAAGTTCGCAAAAATTTTCTCTTGAACAGTGATGGTTGTTTTTACTTTGAATTTGTTTTTATTCTTCATGTTTCGTATTGTGTTGTGATCTAACTTTTGAACATAGTAATCAAATGAAAAGGAACCAATTTAAAACTTCAAATCAAAGTTTTGAGAGATTCTTAATTCTAGTTATTCAAACATCTAATATATTTATGGCTCAGACAAATATATCTTTATTACGCTCTTAAGAAAGCGTCAATAAAAATGAATAAATCTACAATTTTATTTTGCTACTTTTAGCAAACTGAAATTATTTCATTTACGATTTGTTAATATTAACGTAAGTATCAAATTATATTATATATACGAACTCTGCTTGATGAATCATGCTGGTTTTGCTTTGTTTGCTTTTTATGTGGGTATAAACTGTTTGTGTCTACAAATTATTTTCTGAAGGAATATGTGAGAACTTGGCTAAATCATGCAGGAAATAGAATTCGTCAATTTTAAGCTATTAGTCATTACGAAGCTTCGGCAGTTAATTCACTCAACCAGTGTGTGTGAACATATGAGTTAAGGACCAAAAGCAGGAGGTTTCCAGCCAGGGATGTTGGTACCCCCTGGGGTGAGAAATGAGGGTCCAGGGGGTGCGCATAAGAGGCTTATAGTATGTTCTTTTTCCCCAAATGTCGCCAAGAGGAAATGTCTAATGCACACTTTTCAGGGGAGGGATGCGAGGGCTTCCTTTGGGGTTGCGAGGGCCACAAAAGGTTTTGAACCACTAATCTAAAGACAAATATAGCTAGTATGTCTGGCATTATTGTCATTGAAACAATAAAAATGTATTAGTATCCAAGCAAGTGAATATGGAGTTTCTTCGACTACTTCATTGGACAAATACGTGCAAAAATGTAAATATTTTATCTCAACTACCTTTGAAATGTTAAAGATTTGGATTACATTTTTTTGTGAAATTAAGAATCGCAATGATAAGGTGAAGATTTGAGTTCGTTACTGAATACTTGGAAAATAACTTTTCAAAAATAAGTATGATAAATTTTATTACACGTAACATTTTATATCTCTTTATATAAAATTGGGTCCGAATTAAAAAATAGGAATTGAAAATGTAAGTAAGAAAAAAGATATTGTTGTTTTAGAACTTGAAAAAAGAACAGTAATCAAATCTGAGAACTGTTAAAATATTTTGTCAGTCGTTTATCTGTATATTCTGCGACATATAATTTCTATGGCCCGGCATGGCCAGGTAGTTAGGGCGTTCGACTCGTAATCTGCGTGTTCGAATCCCCGTCACACCAAACATGCTCGCTCTTTCAACCGTGTGGGCATTATAATGTGACGGTCAATCCCACTATTCGTTGGTAAAAAGAGTAGCCCAAATGTTGGCGGTGGGTGGTGATGAATAGCTGCCTTCCCTCTAATCTTACACTGCTAAATTAGGGACGGCTAGCACAGATAGCCCTCGTGTAGCTTTGCGCGAAATTCATAACAAACCAATATAATTTCTGCACATCGATAATGGAGTTTTCAACCTTTTCAAAATGTAATTACGATTATTTACAATACTATAGAAAGCAAAAAGGAGTTTTTCACGCTACTCAAATGAAATTCTGAACAAACTTATGAAAGCTTCTTGCCGCTGTCTCATAACAAGGTTTATTTAGAACATAGAAGATTGAGAGTGTTCTCTCTCTAATACATACATTAATTACTTGTTAGGGAATTCCGGCGGGTTTGAAAGACTCACTGAGAAGCCGACGAAATTTGATTTCGACAGTGAGCCTTGTTTTGCAATCTATGGATGTTTACACTAACTTTCTAGGATACTTTCAAAGCAAAGCCATACATTTAAGTGCTAAAAGCCACACGGAAAACGATTTAGGTGAAACATAACAAAAATATGTCTACTGAACAGAAAACTGTTCATATTAATTTACACCCCAAAACAGACATATGAAAGAAAGCCCATATGCGATGACACCTAAACAAGGTCACATATTAGCCAGTTTTCAAAAGGTTGGCATTATCTTTGATCCTAGGATGTTATGACATTTTCCACAAAATAAATAAATAAAGTGAAGAGGTGACAATTTGCTTTGTAAAAATAAGAAGGAACTCTTCCCTTACATCTTTTTACTTCTACATCAGGATTCGGTTCATGTTTTGGACCAGGGAGGATCAGGTTCAGTGTTACCTCATCCTCCGTTTCAAGAACTATTATCTTGTTTGCATTGTTACTGAATCCTAGATAATAACTCTTGTTACATAATTGAACATGTAGAGTTATTTAAACATTTGTTTAACAACGAGTTAAAGCTTGGAATAGTTTATTCTTTCATTGAGGTGTGTGTCTATGAGCCAGACTAGTTTCGGAGAATTCCAATCCTCATCAGTGACCCTGGACACTACCACCAATGTTACCTTGTTGCATTACTCACAGTATGTGAAATTTTGTCTATTGTTCGCAGTATTCATTAACATACCATTTTCGTCCTTACATCTGCAGAGTCCCTCTGTTGAATTTGAATCGGTTATGGTTTCCTTTACTGGCATCGCTGTATTAGTGGCATGAATTACATACTCATTATACTCGTACCATATTGGTACAACAGATCACAAGGTCATGTATCCTGAGGCAAGTTACAGCTACATTGTCCACCCCTTGCCTGGATACTGCCTGCTCCGTATTGATATCCAAAACAAAAAGGTGGGACAGAAGTTGTTTAAGTGCCAAAAAAAATATATTCTGTTTACACAGTTTTTGAGACCCAATGAAACCTGTTAAAACCCCGAAAGAACGAGAAGTACAATGAAAGAAATAATAATAATGTATAACACAAGAAAAAATAAAATTAATGTTATTTTATATTTACTATTCACGATTATAAGGTATCTGTATTTCTTTACGATTACAAACTGTGCGTGTATTTAATAGTTTTCTCACATTCTTCAAAATACTGGTTCATTCTCTGAAACCTTTGAGACATCCACATAAAAACATCGACAGCTGGTTTCAGTTTGATTGCAAATTTACTAATCATAACACTCGTGCAGCTATAATAAAATAATTAATTATCAATGTCAAACCAAGTTACTCAGTGTTTTCAAGTGGACAACAAGTAATACTAAATATGATTTTATCACGTACTTTGAATATATGAATTATCTGTGGAAATGCAGGTTGACCTTCTATATTATACAAGAAAAGTATATTGAAGAAACACAGCCATTTCAGTGAGTTAGTTATCTCCTCTAACTAACCCTAAGATATTGTAAAGTCTACCAGTTACTTCGCTCAAGGTCATTCACAGTGAGAAAGGTTACATACAATTGGCCATTAGTTCATGTATTAGGGGTGGCTATTATTAGCGGTTGGCTAGCATACAGTGTAAAGAGGTACTTGCCGTCTAGGGGAAACAAACAAGTTTCTTCATGCATATTCTGTAACACATACACAGATTAGCTATATTTATGCCCCCCAATGGCACAGTGGTACGTCTGTGGACTTTCAACGCTAGAAAGCGGGTTTCGATACCCGTGATGGGCAGAGCATATATAGTGCATTGATTAGTTTCGTGCTTATTTACAAAGAAACAAACAAATTTATATTTACTACTCAGTGTAATTTATTGAAATTGGAGGATACATTGAAATGTGTTGTTCATATTCATGTGTTTTACTGTGAAATGGAACAATACAAACACAATTTGTTAATTAGTCATCAGTAAGCAATTGTTTAAAATTTAAAGTTTATTTATTCTCCGACAACCGCTTTTAGGTTATTAAATTATATTATTGTTTCTTTCTGTATTTTTTTATAAGTTTGTTTGTTTTTGTTTTGTTTGTTTTTAATTATGCACAAAGCTACACAAGGGCTATCTGTGCTCTGCCCACCACAGGTATCGAAACCCGGATTATAGCGTTGTAAGTCCGCAGACATACCGCTGTGCCACTGGGGGCTTTTATAAGTTAACAGCTCACTTAGGAATATTTGATCCCCGTTTTCTTCTAGACATTTGATGTTTTTACAAAAAATACTATCATATAAATAATACATGATATATGATGTGTTAAATAGTGACATTGATTCCAAGTATATTTGAAAGGTATTATATGTATATTGTACACGAGGTTAGTGCAGCTGGTATGTTTATTGCCCCCTAGTGTCTTCTCTCCCCAACCTTTTTTGTGACGTAAACATTCTAGAATGCTTTAGGAAGAACATTAACATCAAAGCTGCAGGTTACACATCGACCCACATATGAGGCTTTGGTCATTAGTCTTCCTGTTGAAACAACCACTGAAGTTATCGACGTTACTTCCAATAAACATTGCTGTCAAATTTCACTATAACTGACAATACGACTTTACTTCTAATAAACATTGCTTTCAATTTTACTATAACTGACAATACGACTTTACTTCTAATAAACATTGCTTTCAATTTTCACTATCACTGACAATATCGACTTTACTTCTAAGAAACATTGCTGTCAATTTTCACTTTCACTGACAATATCGACTTTACTTGTAATAAACATTGCTGTCAATTTTCACTATCCCTGACAATACCGACTATACTTCTAATGGGCATTGCTGTCAATTTTAACTATAACTGATAATATCAACTTTACTTGTAATAAACATTTCTGTTAATTTTCACTATAACTGACAATACGACTTTACTTCTAATAAACATTGCTGTCAATTTTCACTATCACTGACAATATTGACTTTACTTGTAAGAAACATTGCTGCCAATTTTCACTTTCACTGACAATATCGACTTTACTTGTAATAAACATTGCTGTCAGTTTTCACTATCAGTCTATCTTTAACAAGATATTTTAGACTTTTTCAAAGTCTCAATTACAGACATATTATATTTTCAAGTTGTGTTTAGGTGACTGGAAAACAGAGCTTGCTTAGATTACAAATGAATGTGTTTTTATAACTACAATATGTTCAAAACACTTATATATCGCAATTAGTTTATGATGCATTCCTAATTAATGTTGTAATCAAAGTTCGTATAGCCTGCTTTACAATTGATTACTAAACAGTATTGAACTTCATTTATGAAATTAGTCACATGCACTGAAAAATACTTTAGTGAAAATCTGTATATAAATAAAGTGGAGTTGGTCTTGTGTAGAAGAAACTTCTAAATGTAATTAATTGTGTAGTGGAAATGTAAAGGAAGTGTAATGTTATTTTCCCGAGCCTTCGATTAATTTTGATGTTATTATAGTATTATGACAAACTTCTTTAGCTAATAACGAATAGAATCATATAATAATATATATATGATACACTGGAAACAGCAGAACATGAATTTATTATACATTGATGAAAATACCAGAAGGATATATTTGCATATATGTTATAGTCATAGCCATTTTTTACAATTGTACATTTCATAAAACGTCTAATTACAGCAAGTAGTTTCATCCTTGTGACTTTTTATTGTAGTATAGCTTAACCG
>NW_013665714.1:664672-681351 GCF_000517525.1 Limulus polyphemus
ATAGCCCTTTGTGTAGCTTTGTGCTTAACTTCAAATAAACAAAACAAACAGTTGTATTTATTTACTCACAAAACACGTCAGTGTCATCTAGTGTCTTACTAAGCAAACAAATCTAATTATTACGATAACAAGATGATCGTGTCATACCTGTCATCTAGTGACAATTTTAAAAATTACATTCACGATGTTAAAAGTTCATAATATGATAGGTATTACTACTTCGATGATTTCTGTTAAATTCATAAGGATTATTAGCAGTTATTTGTCTATAATGATAGACCATTATCGGATCTATGATTATCATACAAAAGTTTCATATAAATAGTAGTTATTTGCCGATAAAGCATTACGTTCCAAAAATTATGATTTTGAAAACAAGATTTTTTGTAAAATGAAATATATAAGTTTGGTAAGAAATAGTTCTGTTGTATTAAAATCATAGACTTATTCACAGAGAAGCTGTGTGTCAAATATTATGACAGTAAATCAAGCTGTTTGGAAATGACAGTGGAAGTAAAATCATGATTTTTTACAAAAATCAGAATGCCCTCAAGGCATATGAATTGATATTATGTGCATAGAAAATTATTATACTTTAAAGAGTTTAATGCTCTATCAAAATATTTATGTTATATTACATATGATACTTAATACCATTTACAAAACAGCCTTAGCTGGGCTTGACTTTCATATAATGACGGGGGAGGGGGGGGGGTAGGTTGCAGAGTGCTACCGTTAAAGATACTGATAAAGAAAACATTGCTTTTTGAAAATCTTGCACCTCTGCTTATTTTTCAACTTTTATAACCATTGATCTGTGGGTTTTTTTTTACATCCTAAGTTATGTAAAAAGTGTTTGCTGTATTGGGTATAGTGTAAGGCTAGTAAAACAAATAAATGAACTTATATAGTATGTTGATAAATAATATTTTTGAAGCCCTAAAGCCAGACAACTAATCAGATTGAGACACAACCTTCTGTATACAAGGCTTATCTATTATACCAAGGTGTTCCATAATATAATTTATTTCGTAAATTTAAGATAATAATACATTTTTATTGAAGTTTATGTTTTTGGTTTTATATGTTTTTGAGTATTAGTCTTAATGTTATATTTTTTAAAACTACTTTTTAAATCAGATTTATACGCACATCAGTAACCATATTTGAATAACTCTCATACGATTTGTTTGTAGTATCTTAGTCCCATGTTATAAATGGTTACTCAATGATGAAACTTAGGTCATATATTATGCATACAATAGCATATATGTTATTTTCTTAGAAATTCAGATTTTGAGATAATTTAGAAGAAAGATTAAAGTTGTATAACTGTGGTAAAATGGTTGATTATAAATAGTGTTAATTTAGTTCTGTATTTAACAAAAGATATTGAATATGTATATAATATGTCCATAACGAATCTTTTCAACTATCAGTAAGAACTCTGTATTCCGCTATAAATAGTAATCCCATTCGTGATAATATTACGATTAATATTGTTTTCTCCAAAAGTAATTAATTTGATTAATTGTTTGTCTAGTAAACTTTCACAATTACTTTTAATTTTGAGTTATTTATATACAACAAACAAAAGTTATGAAAATAAAAAACAAATATATATAATGTATACGTTTTGACGTATATATAATTGGGTTTTTCAAGCTTTATCAATTGCTCATGTGGATTTTAAGTTGAATTATATTTTTAAACTTGGCTTCTTCTTCTAAGTACATTCCATTATTCCATTAGGATAGAGAGGACTATGTATTTATATTCAATTGTGACTAAAGTAATTTAATATTCTCTATTGCCTAGTTAAGAATATGAGATGGTTTGAATAAGAAAAATATATCCACTGAAGCAAATGAAGATACTGAAAATGAAATTTGAGTCTTTCTTTTTAGGTTTGGAGCGTGACGATTGTTTCCACGTATAGGAAATCAATATTTACTGCTTGTTCTTCCCTTCTTTTCTTTTCTCTTTTTCTAGAAACGTCAGGGAACAGCTGGGATGATGATTTGTTCCTTAAACCATTAAGCTGGCAGACAAGAACAAAGCGATGGGAATCCTCGTCTCACTCCACTGGTTATTGGTCATTCGTTCAGCCTGTCTCTCCTTCTTTTGACAAAACTCCAGCCAAGAACGTCACCACGCAGCTGGGTCAGACAGTATATTTGCACTGTGTGGTCAACAATTTGGGGGATAAAACCGTATGTAACTAATATTTACCTCTTAAATTTTATGATCGGATTCGGCATAAAACACTAATCTTTAGCAAGGAACCTGACTGCGGCGTATAATAGTGCTTTTTTATTCAATTAATAAGTTTAAAGCGTACAGTTGTAAGTGATCACGCCTCTTACTGAAGGTGCATAGTACAATGAAGTGTATCACTATAGAACTGAAACGAAATGTAACTTTAATAAGTTTATCTGCATAAACAATTTTATATTGCTGAAATAATTTTTGTTATTTAATAACATTAACGATAGCATAAAAATAGTTTTTCTAAATCACTAAGAATTTTGAGTCTTGAAATGCTAAGGTAAATAATCATTGCTTCAATTGTTATGTATTTAATTTTTCTGGGTTCAAAGAAACTGGTTGAATTTACATGATCCACAAGCCCATAGACAAATCTAGCTTCCTACAGTTTATTTTATAAAACCTTGGAATTTGCTATAGAATACTATCAAAATTAGAAGTTGAGAGATATGTTCAAGCTGTGGGGGTAAGAGGGGGTCACAATCTTCATACACGTCACTTAAGAAACCTTAGTGCAAAGTAATACGGACATAAAAGTATACAGAAATGTTGAATCAGTGAAAAATCAATGAAAATGTTGAATGAAAGAGGGAAGACTCGGAAAGACGAAGATAGGAAGCGCTTTTATAAAATTAACCATATTTTATGATACAATCTTAATATTATTTATTGTTAAACTTAAGTTAGCACTTGAGCTACAATGTATTCCAACTTATAAGCTGAGATGTTTTTTATCTATTAGGCCCAACACTGTTTCAACTAATCGAAACTTTGTCCAGCTCATTTTTACTTTCCAGGCATTTGCTATTCCCATTGTTTATATAAATATGGTACCGCAGTTCAGTGCATAACTAGGCTTTCCAGCAATTTCGTGGTATATTTATTATAAATAAATTATAATTAAAATAATAAATAACATACAACGTTAAAATAGGTACACAATTAAAAACATTTTAATTAAAGCCAATATATGACCACTGAAAAGTTGACTCTACTTGTTTCGACGTTGCAACGTCATCTTCAGGAGTGAGTTACAAGACATAATCGTGTCTTATTTATAATATTTTGTTCATTAAATAGGTCATATGACCTATTTACAGGTTTACAGTTTTCGCGTGAACATTGTAGAGAAGGTCACCCCACATAAATATTCGCCGGACCTTCATCTCTTTTTAATTATACATGATAATTTATATTTAATTATTTCCAAGGATTCTCGAATATTAATGGCTATAATACCTTTTGGTTGAGCTAATATTACATTTTTTCCCACAATCCCATATGTTGTGATTCATTATAGAGTATTATACATATATATATAGCTTGAAGTTGTGGTAAATTAATGTTCCGCCTTAATTTTATTGTTATATTTCTATTTATTAAAGCAATCCAAGATAATATATAGTTTTCAAAAAGTTCTTAAATGTAAGTGATTAATAGTAGATTTTGTGAATCAGTGATTCTTTGGAAAACATATTTCAAAATCTCTAAGTAAGGTGATGATCTCATCTGGCTACGAGAGTTTGTATTAAAATGAAATATACAGATATAATTTTATACAAGTGGAATTTTTGAGTAATTTTCTCCAAAGCTAGAATACTTCAAAACAGCTCATTCACACACACAAAATACAAGAAAGAAGTCATGGAAGTCAGATAACTAACAAGTGAAAGATTCTAATGTATCGCGCTCTAAAATTGGAATTATTAGAAAATTATTATGTTCCAAAATAACTAAATACACACATGAAGTTAGCAAAATTCAATAACGACTTTTGTTAAGCAATCCAAGTTGTTTCTGGAAGTTAAGTACAATGGAAGTAAGTTGACCTATTTTTGTACAGGTAAGGTTTGTAACCAAAGTATTTTTGTTTTGTAATTACACTAATGTTTTCAATTATAATAAAGTTTATGGAAAATTTGTCTTATAGCGACTGTTAATTTTATTTTCTCATTTATTTGTGAACTTTTATATTATGTAAAAAACATTATACATACGTGACTACGAAACATTACCATCAGCTGTATATCTATTATAGACGAGAGCTATTTGGTTGCATATGTAACTCTATATTTTCTTTGTAAAGCCCCATTAGAATTTTTAATTTAATGCATAGTGTTTTAAAAAAAGGCAAATAATCGAATTAATACAGGCTATTCTACACAGAAGTTAATAATGTGTACCTAAACGTGTATTATATGTGTACCAAAACGTGTATTATCTCTGACAATCTTATCAGCTAAATATAATACCACTTTGATTATAATAAAGTTTTATTTTAGAATCAAGTCCCACTACAAAGCTATACACTAAAATGTATGTATTTTATTAGTTAAGATTCAATATAGAGTCTAGACTTGAAGATTTATGCTAATGAGGAAATGTTACACAGTTATATTGTAAAGATTTCAATTGAAAATATACGACAATTTTAAACCGTTTTCTTTATATTTTCAGTACATATGAGTACTGCTTAATGTGACAATTATTCGGTTAGGCATGTAAGTACTAACTTGCGATTACAAAAGTAAGAGACTGTAGTCTTTTCGAAACAGAAAGGATTATTGAACTTAATCCGAATAATGTAGCTAGATTAGAAAGGGATAAGGTTTACTAAGTAAGTAAATGAGATGATGTAATGTCAGTAAAAAGCCAATTGCCTCATACTGATGATAAAATGAAAACATGGGAGACAAATGAATATATATACACATTTCTCGTAACATAATATTTTTTTCTTACACAACAAGAGTCCTTGCAAAGTAAATCCACGCTGCTATGCATTTAAACGTTATGTTATGACAAAATAGTTCAGATGTAGAAAGCACTCTCGAAACTTTGTATTCCCCGAGGCATTCCGTCCTTTGATGAAATGAGCTTCGTTTTGCTTTTAGTATAAGCTTATGTAATCTGTGTTTTTTCACAAACCAGGTTTCCATGAGCCACCAGAGTGGAGCATATTAGAACAAAATCTATAGGTAACAAGACACAGCTATCATGATGTTGCATGGTGTTAGGAGGCGACGAACTCTCACGGCTCACCATAGGTTCAATCTTTGTTTTCTTAGGTTTTTTTTTATTTTTACTAACGAAAGCGAGTGCTTCCAGAAAATAAAATGTAGAATTGCTTCCAGATTTCAATAAATCTGATAAATCCATCCATAGAAGAGTTTTACTTTTGTTAGTTTTGAACTTGGTGCTCTCAATAGATTTAAAAACAAAAATGGTGCTGATTTCATGATATTGTTTTTGTAGATGCTTTAGAAGTGGAGAATTAAAAACAATCTTAAAAACTAGGAAATTACTGTTATTTGTAGCTTTTATAACTAAAAACCTGATATCATATGAAAATTTGGCTTATTAAATGTTAAGAGCAACACAATATTTAAAAAAAAAAGGCTAAGAAATAATAATATTATTATGGTAGCAGTTTTTATAAGATATTGTATATAAAATAAAAATGTCTAACTTTCCTTTTGTCGAGAAATTATGATTAAGCCAGACAATCATTTATCTGATGCTAACACGATTTCCAGTTTATCTGTGAAATTCTAACAAGAATCTTTAGTTTTAAAATTTATAGCTCATCAGTTTTCGCAATTGAAAATACCTCGCATCTTATATAAAAAATTGTTAGGATTGCGCTTCCAAACGTTAGGATTGCGCTGTCTCTATTTCGATAAATAATAAAGAAGTCTTGTTATTCACAGCATTAGGTTTAACAGACAATGAGCTGAATGTTCGCGGCTGTTTTGTTTCATCATTGTGAATAGATTTATGAAAAAATAAAATCAATAAAACAACTCATCTGACAGAAAAGAGAAAGATCAACAATGTTTGCAGTGAAAGCAAAACATGACTCGTCATGTCTCTGAGCTAGAAGATGTTGTATTTGATAAAGAAAATGCTGAATACAAGTTTTATATGTACTAAAGTCTACGGACTCCTTTCTTTTCTTTACAAAATAACCAAAGGCGAATCTAAAATTTCAAACGGTACTATCCCACTGCATCGTTTCAATATTTAATGTGAATTTTAGATTATCTATTTGTCGTTTCATCGGCATTGCATTCTTTGATGTTTAGGCATGCTCAGATTTACGTTTTCTATGACCCTTAAGATAGAATATATTTTTTCAGGAGATTGTGTTGAAAGATGACAAGAGAAAATAATGTATGCATAGGGCGTTTACATAAATTTCAGCTTACACTACTGTGATGTGAACTTCATTTAAGCTTTTTAGAGCTGAATGTTTGGAATTTCATTTCGAACGATCTGCAGTTGTGAGTTAAAGAATTAGGTAACTTTAATAACATGTGTTACCTCCGCCATCGAAGGTGGACGGAGGTTATGTTTTCACCCCAGTGTTTGTGTTTGATTGTGCGTGAGTGTTTGTCAGTAAGCTTTCTCGAAAACGGCCGAATGGATTTGGTTGAAAGTTGGTATATCTTTGGATTATAACCTATATTAGAAGAGTTTAATTTTTGGTGTGTCAACATCAAAGTTCAAGGTCACAGCAAGGTCATAAAAATACAAAAACCCTATTTGTTAACATGTCGACCGATTTTTCACACTATTTTTGTTCTATAACTCAGTCAAAAATGATCGGATTTTTATGGAACATGTTGGACATATCTAGAATATCATCTATTACTCGTTGTCATGCCAAATATGGCCCTTATCCGTTGATAGCGATGAACACACGATCATATTTTCATATCTTTTGAGAGCCGAATATGATCTACGCTGTGTGGCAGAGGTATGCGTTCTTCTGAGGCTCCATCTAGTATAATAGCTGTTATAAAATATCTAAGAACATTCACTGTTTAAAAATGCACGATAATTTACTGTATAAGTTAAAAGTTAAATATACAATTAAACAATGTATACAGTTAAAAACTCTACATGTTTGACGGCGTTTTTGTGTTCATTAAATTGAAATTTCAAATTAACGAACACAAAAACGCTGTCGAAACATTAACAACAAGTGATTCGGCCTTGGCGGAACATGTGGCAAACTCTTCACATAACATTAAATGGGATAAGGTTCAAGTGCTTAAAGAAGTTAAGGTAAAACTGAATTAAACATAAGATAATCTTTTGAAATTATTAAACATAAAATTATTTTGAATAGAGATCTAGGCTCAGGTGCCACAGAAGTGAATTTTTTGGAAATCTATTCTGTACATGGCGCTGTAAACTATGCAACTTATACATGTGTACTTGCTGGTATAAAAATTAAAAAACTGAAATTTCCCGTGTTTCTTCTGGTCTCCTGAAGATGGTGGAAGTTTTCAATCGAAACTTCTAGAATTTTTAGTTATATATTTTACTTTTCACTTATACAATAAATTATTGTGCATTTTTAAACAGTGAATGTTCTTAGTTATTTTATGAAATCTATGCACAAAAATGGTCATAGAATATATTGAACATTTGTTATTCTGAAGAAGTTCCCTGTGAACCGCTGTAACTTGACTATTTCTAATCTGTTATATATGCAAATCTAAAGAAATTCCTTATGAACCGTTGTAACTGTAGTATTTGTTATCCAATATCTGCAAAGCTAAAAACATTTCCTGTGAACCGTTGTGACTTTAGTAGTCGTTATCTGATATCTGCTATTCTGAAGAATTTCCCTATGAATCGTTGTGACTTTTTAGTAGTCGTTATCTGATATCTGCTATTCTGAAGAATTTCCCTATGAATCGTTGTGACTTTTTAGTAGTCGTTATCTGATATCTGCTATTCTGAAGAATTTCCCTATGAATCGTTGTGGCTTTTTAGTAGTCGTTATCTGATATCTGCTATTCTGAAGAAATTCCTTATGAACCGTTGTAACTGTAGTATTTGTTATCCAATATCTGCAAAGCTAAAAACATTTCCTGTGAACCGTTGTGACTTTAGTAGTCGTTATCTGATATCTGTTATTCTGAAGAAATTCCATGTAGGTCGCAGTAACTCAAGTAAATGTTGTCAAGAAGTCTAATTAAGCAGCAGGAATAATGTATAATATATAAAAAAGTTTCATATTGTATATAATTACATATATCAAATATTTGATGCTATTTTAATGAAAGCAACATTTAATCTTTACTGAATATGAATAAATATTATTTATTTCACGATATGCAAAAAAGCTTAATGATAGAGTAAAGATTAACTGTGACTTATCAAAGAGTAATATATTTAGTGAAATTAAGATTTGTTAAGATAAACAATATTGTTGTGTGAACCTCGTGTTTTCCATGTAAATAAATTGACAGATAATATTTTAGAGAATAAAAACGAAAAGTGTACCTCAAAAACAAAACCGTAAAAACTGGAGATTACTAATAGTGTAGAGAAATACTAGTTCTCATGGTTTTATTTATAATTCTAAAATATGTTGTAGCCAACAAGATAGAAGAACAAAGGTATGAATAGAAAACTTTCACTTTGAGAACTAGAAACATTGTAATGAAAATTCAGTTTTTAATGATTAATTGATACTTAGAAATATAAAATTTTACTTCTATATGTATACATATAGCACTACCGTAAACAATCACAGTTATTAAGAGTAGCCTAGTTTCTTCTTATGATGATAACCAAAGTTTGCAAAGCCTATTAAGTATTTATATTTTGGTAAATACCCAAGATAATGACAGTGTAAAGAGCGGATTAATTACCTGTCCGTGAAATAGAAAACATTGCCAAAGAATAAAATTAATTCTTGCATGTAGAATTAACGGAGCGACTTCTACAATAAATTTATCTTATAACGATTAAAGAATGCCAAGTTGAAACGACACTGACTAATACACAACTTTATCAGCTAAGTTAGTTTGCTTTTTGCGACACTGACTAATACACAACTTTATTAGCTAAGTTAGTTTGCTTTTTCGACACTGACTAATACACAACTTTATCAGCTAAGTTAGTTTGCTTTTTTCGACACTGACTAATACACAACTCTATCAGCTAAGTTAGTTTGCTTTTTTCGACACTGACTAATACACAACTCTATCAGCTAAGTTAGTTTGATTTTTTCGACACTGACTAATACACAACTTTATCAGCTAAGTTAGTTTGCTTTTTTCCAAACTGACTAATACACAACTTTATCAGCTAAGTTAGTTTGCTTTTTTCCAAACTAATACACAACTCTACCAGCTAAGTTAGCTTACTTTTTTCGACACTGACTAATACACAATTCTATTAGCTAAGTTAGTTTGCTTTTTTCGACACTGACTAATACACAACTCTATCAGCTAAGTTAGTTTGCTTTTTTCGACACTGACTAATACACAACTCTATCAGCTAAGTTAGTTTGATTTTTTCGACACTGACTAATACACAACTCTATCAGCTAAATTAGTTTGCTTTTTTCTCATTTTTTCGTGGATAATTCTTCTTATTTTTTGTAGAAGGTCTTATAAAAGCAAAAATATGCAGAATAGTCTGTCTGCATTTCCGAGTTCTCTTGGGTTTTGGACTCTGACGTTAGTACAGATCGTTGATCTTGCATATTTTTGCTACTATAATATTCTTTAAGCAAAAGTTATTGTATACCGAATAGCAGTAGTCTTTTGGAAATTATTCCAAAGCTGAACGACTAACATTTCAAGTATGCTGCTTAGAATATATTAAAGACATTAAGAACTAAAGTAACTCTACTTAAGACTTGTTCAATGTCTTATCGAGATGTAGCCAAATCATAGATGAACATATATAGGCCCTTCAATCGTTCACAATCTTCAAAGGGATTCTTTACTAATTTAACGACTCTGGAATTCTAGTTCAATAATATTTAAAAATAAAAGTAAATTTAGCAATACAGTTGCATGCATAGGAAATCGAAACATTTTGGTTGTTTGCTTAATTTGCGATGTGCCCTGCACAGAACTGTTTTCAAAACCTTCCTATTTAATACGTTGTAAGTGCCTTGTCAGTACTCTAACATGTTGTAAGTATCTTATCAGTGCTCTACATATGATGATGCCTTAACTGTAAACATTTATTATTGTATATTTATGGCTTTTACAGATATATAATTACATCTACTCTTATAACAACCTGCATTGAGACATATATGTATAAACTGTCAATACCCCCCTCACACACACATACACATATACAAGCGAACTCAAGCCTACATCAACCACTCAGTAACTCAGTCAAAAATATACAGTCACAATATAATGGAATAATAATTTTTACTTGTGGAAATATAAAAAAACGGTGGAAAAACAGAAGTTTTACATTCGTATGAATAGGAAGCTACTTTAATTTGTGAATAACAAGCCAACTGGTGTACTTGAAAGATAGATAGAGCTTAAAGGTGTATTTAACTAAGCTATGTTATTTTATATACACCCACTGGTTTTTCTAGATTATCCTTTCTGAGCAGGAACGTGACAATGTATAGTGATATTTTCTCAATGTAGTTCATTCTCATATATATATATATATTATATGTATAAAGAGAGAGACAAAATTAAATAAGAAAGGAAATATTATTTTTTTTTAAAAACTAATTAGCACCCAAACACTGAACTAACAATGGTAGTATGTTCATTAATTACTACTGTTTAAAAGAAATTACAGTAAGACAAATGTTTAGTTTTCATGTTGTAATGGAAACAATAGTTTATTAACATAATGTTAACTAAAAATAGCTATGCAAGCACACATTTTAACTACTACTTACATGCTTGCTGTTTCGAAGAATATTTTTGTCACAATTGAAAGCACGAAGGAAACACGACGTAAGTAAGTTATTACGATGAAAAAGACATGGCATGGCCTGGTGGTTAGAGCGCTCGACTTGTAATCTGAGGGTTGCAGGTTCAAATCTCCGTCACCGAACATGCTCGTCCTTTCAACCATGGGGCGTTATGTGACGATCAATCCCACTACTCGTTGGTAAAAGAGTACCCCAACAGTCTCTAGTCTATCACTTCTAAATTAAGAACGGCTAACACAGATAGCTCTCGAATAGCTTTGCGCGAAATTCAAAAGAAACCGTTGGAAAATATATTTTATGATAATACACGAAGATCGTTTAATATAGTTGTTTATAAAAATTCGTACTTTGTTTCTCATGTTTCAGTACCCATCATGCACTTGCTATTCAATAGGTATGATATTTACACCACAACACTATTTGTTTTCTATTTTGTTCATAGTTTTAATATATGTATATATTACTATTCTGGAACGGCTTTGCTCATTATACATTTGTTGGGTTACAGATTAGCGTATTTTTTACTTCTAACTTGACGAATACGAGGACACTGAAAATGTAAACAAAATATGACAGATTAGGAACGAACAGTGCTGTTTTAAAGTTTCGTAACATTGAACTAAGCCTAGTCTATTCTGTTATTAAGCTATTGTCTCGTCAAGCATATTTAGACATTCGATAGAGAGGTATTCACTTTAATATAAAAAAACACTGAACTAAGCCTACTCGATTCTGTTATTAAGCCATTGTCTCGTCAAGCATACTTAGACATTCGATAGAGAGGTATTCACTTTTATTTAAAACAAAACAAAAAACAGGTTTTCATGCAGACAGATTTTTCTGATAAAAGATTAATCATCTCTGGGAACTCCAAAACACAAAGTAGATTTTTTTAGTATGCATGTGAAACTGAAACTAGTCAACTGATTCCTCATACAGAATGGATGTTTTATCTCAGTAGAAAGATAAGAAGAAGAACATTTTGTTTTTAGAAACTAAAATCTCATGGACATGAATACAGGGCATGAAAAAATAGTATTCTTTTTTTGTGGTGATACCCTTCAGATCAAATGTGTGTTATTGCAAAACCAATACTATAGTAATTTAAAAGCATGTAATGAATTTGAGTTAATGAAAAAGGTACAGTTATTTTTAGTGTTTTGAAAGTGATTGTATTTATTTGAAGTTCCTTTCATAATTTGAAGCTGGGAAATGTTTTTTTTTATTTATATTTATCCGTGCACCAATAATTCTATCTTGACGACCACAAGAGCACTGAAAAATTAACGAAAATAGGACTAATTAAGAAGAAATGGTAGTGTTTTAAAGTTTCGTAAATTTTAGAAAGAAAAGTCAAACTGAAAAGAATTTCTGCTTTAGCTCTTTTTCAATCCCAGCTGTAAAAATTACTTTGAAGTAAGTTTTTGTTAGTAACATGAAAATTGTTAACTTATGTTTAGCCAAGATATTTTTTAAGTTTATCCATCATATCTGTGTTAATTTCTACTAAAATGAAAACGACAGAGTTCTTGTTATTAATCACTAAAACCACACGTAGTTTAATCAAATTACTCAATTGTTGATATTGCATGAATATTTAATGAAAATTTCAATATATCGAATAGAAAAGAACAACAAAAAATTAGAAACAAAAACATTCATGATGAAAACACGATTTGAATGTAATAATTTATACATATTCCACTGTATTTTAAATTCTCATCTTTAAATTTCACTGGTTATTTCAGTTGTAGGTTACCAACACTAACCTGCCTACACTTTCGTTAAAAACGAACTTTAGTAGTGATTACAAGTAAATGTATTTAATGATATACCAATTAGTAATAAACTGTCCAGATTGTGGTATATGAGAAATAAGTGGAATAGGAAGGTTGCACTCTTTAGGCATTTCAAATATATTAGTTAAAGTAAATAATACCTTATGTCCTACTATATATACCTCTGAGTCATTAAGACCATGTAATTTAAAGTTACTTTAACATTTCTCATATTACCTTATTGATAAGTAATATATATACATATACATATTCACATAAAAACTCCATTCGTAAAAAAATAAAACATAGCTTATTCTATCAGCACGTAACCGTAATTTCTTGGTGTGTACTTTACTGTGGAAATGTAACTGTGCTTGCACAACCTGGACTTTTATGTACTCATATCTGATATTGATCGGCTTAGGCTTCCTCTGTACAAAATCCCTTTAAATAAGCAAAATATTTCAAAGTTTATTGATCGATAACTCTGATCGTTTTAGCGATTTTTGTATATGTAACTCTTTATAGTGCTATATATTTGTTTCTTATGATATAACTACATATAAACTTAACAATCGTTTATCACAGGTGTAAAATTTTGTTTTGTGCTTCTTAAAAGGGATAAGTTGAATATTAACAGTTAATAATTTAATATAGTTATAATTAATAACTTAAAACATTTAGAAAGACCAGGCGAATAAAGAGGGAAACTCAAAAATTTGAATTAAGACTATACTGGATATCAAATACGCACCCCCCCTCGCGCGTGCACACACACTTACATACATATATATATACATATCGAGAATTTTTTATTTTGTTTTGTTTTTTGTTTTTTAATTATGCACAAAGCTACACAAGGGCTATCTGTGCTCTGCCCACCACGGGTATCGAAACCCGGTTTCTAGCGTTGTAAGTCCGCAGACATACCGCTGTGCCACTGGGGGGCTTATTGTCTTGGAATATGCAACCAGAGAAGAAACCTAACTGACCCCACACATATGTTTTAATCAAAATCAGAATCTTCAGACTGTCAGATTATGGAACTATAGACACACCTAACTGACCTGTGATACTTCTCCACAGAAGCTAGTTTCGACTAGGAACAGTATGATTGGCCATTGAGGTTTGTTTAATTTATGATCGGATACCGTAAAATTGTTTGTTTGTTTGTTATGGATTTTGCGCAAACGTACACGAGGGCTATTTGCGCTAACCGTCCCTAATTTAGCACTGTAAGACTAGATAGAAAGCAGCTAGTCATTACCACCCACCGCCAGCTCTTGGGCTAATCTTTTACCAATGAATAGTGCGATTGACCGTCATCACATTATAACACCCACACGGCTGAAAGGGCGAGCATGTTTGGTGTGACGGGGATTCGAACCCGCGACCCGCAGATTGCGAGTCTAGCGCTCTGGCCATGCTGGGCCCCGTAAAATTGAAAAATTACTGTAGAGAGTAACACCATGTGTTAATTATCTCTTTTTCTGTAGTCTCATACTCGTGTATTTTAAAGGTTTAATTTGAAGTAGCACCCTGGGATACTGTTGCCCATAAGTTTATAATCTGACATTATTTGACATATCTGACATGCAAATTTTAACTGGAAGAAGCTTCATGTTCCATTGAGCTCTTTTTTTTTCTGTAGTTCCGTGTCAGAAACTTTAAAAATCTTTATGTTAAGAACAGCATTAGAGACAGTAACATTTTGTTTATAAATCCATATTTGAACACTGTAAAGGTTGGAGCGTATTTCTGTGATTCGCATCGTAGTGAGGTTTTATCTATAGCTCCATAATTTAACACTGGAAAGGTACATGTTTATGCTGGGAACAGCATCAAGATCGTTTGGTTCTTTATTGTTCTTCCATAATATCACTTTTAATGACCTATATTGTTGCTAGAAACAGCACCAGAATCAGTAGGTGACATTGAAAAGCTACTTGTTTCAACTAGAAACAGTATCAGGAATTAGTAAAGTTTTCTATAGTTTCATAAACTGGCGCTATTAACATCCAAGTTCTGCATGGAGCAGTATCAGCGGTCACTGGTCTTTTTTCTGTAGTTATTTAATCTCAAAATTTAAAGACCTTGGTTTCTGCTGTAATATGCATCAGCGTCACTAAGGTCTTGTCTAAAATTTCATAATCTGACATAATATAGATCTAAGCCTTTGCTGGAAATAGCATCAGAGGTAGTGAGTACTTGTCTATAGTTTCATAAGATGACTATTTAAAGGCATATTTCAACTGGGAACAGTATGAAGAGCCAGTGACCCTTTTTTTAGTTTAATAATTTGACACTTTAAAGTTGCCATTTTCTATTAGTAGCAACATCAGGGTTCAGTTGGGTATTCTGTTAATCCATAATCTGACTCTGTAAAGATCTACGATTCTGCCGAGAGCAGCACCAGAGTTACTGAAGTATCCTCAGTAGTTTTATAACCCAACGCTTAAATATATAGGTTTCTATTGTAACCAGCGTCGAGGAGAGTGGGGTAGTATTTATACTTAGGTTCAGTACGTTGTTACGGTAAATGTCGCCTCATCTGGTCATACTTTGTCTAATGACTGTACATATTGACAATAGTCCTGCAGTGTAATTTCCATTGCAAAAATCTCTCTCATAAAACTGTCTTGTTCAAAGCACACCCCTCCTCCCATTGGCTTTCTATAATCCATATAGTGGTTTTCAGTGTCAGTTTCATCAGTTAGATCGCATTGAAATCCATAAAATTAGAATCAGTTAGGTCTGTAGGTTCATAACCGGCGACTTGAATGGCATCTCTTCATATGGAATAACATGAATACGTGTTTCATTCTCCAACTGCTTCAGGTATGAGATAGTTGAACCAATATATCGTGGAAGGAGTTTGTGAAATGTGATTATGTTAGATACTGTTTCTTGAGACAGGCGAACGGCTTTTGCTACTAACCTTTTCATTCGTGGATCCTCATCTATTAAAAAATGCCGCACTTTGTTTACCACAACTTTGGTACGACTTATTGCAGGTGTTTTCTTATCGATGGTCTTTTACCTAAGTTGATTCATAGTTCTTTGTTTACCAACATCATTACGTATAGTGGATGTGTCTGCCTTGGATATTCTAAATCCCATATCTAAAGCCATCTTCTTGACTTGAGGTTATGAATGTTTTGTGTCGGAAATGGTTATTTAATACCCTACCAAAAAGGAATCAGCTTTCGGTGGATAACTATCAATGAAATGAAAAGGAATGTCAAAATGTGGTTATAATACAAAATGTAGTTCTGTTTGTTTGTTTGTTTTGAATTTCGCGCAAAGCTACACGAGGGCACTAGCCGTCCCTAATTTAGCAGTGTAAGACTAGAGGGAAGGCAGCTAGTCATCACCACCCACCGCCAACTCTTGGGCTACTCTTTACCAACGAATAGTGGGATTGACCGTCACATTATAACGCCCCCACGGCTGAAAGGGCGAGCATGTTTGGTGTGACGGGGATTCGAACCCGCGACCCGCAGATTGCGAGCCGAGTGCCATAACTACCTGGCCATGCCGGGCCCATGTAGTTCTGACACTATAAAGATACTGGCTTCGACTAGGTGCAGTATCAGGGATCAGTTAGATCTCGTCTACAGTTTCATTATTTTACACTGTAACATATCGTTTTCGATGCTGAGAAACTTCAGGGGTTATTGGAGTATATTTTTTTCATAGTTAGTTGAATGGCACTAAAAATACAGATCTGTAATTTGTTAGTCTAAAATTGTGGTTTTCACTTATAATTACAGTTTATAGACCTATAGATCGAAACTAGCTTCTTTATAATTACAGTTTATAGACCTATAGATCGAAACTAGCTTCTTTATAATTACAGTTTATAGACCTATAGATCGAAACTAGCTTCTTTATAATTACAGTTT
>NW_013665714.1:682298-717144 GCF_000517525.1 Limulus polyphemus
TGAGGGGGATTCGAACCCGCGACCCTCAGATTGCGAGTCGATTGCCTTAACCACCTGGCCATGCCGGGCCAAAATGTCTTTTACTCACACAGTAATTACATATTTATACAGATATTTCAAGAACATGAAACAATGAGGCTATTTTTGAGCATTATTCGCCCACACAAAGTGCATAAAATACTAAAACAAATAATGATGAAGCCCAAATGAGCATTCTATTTACAACTTGTTACAGAGTTATATCGATTTCGGAGAATGTGAATAAAAGACATTTCAAGCACCATACATATAAGATACACCCCACCACTATAAAAAGCCTAGTCTTATTCGTTCGATTTCCCCTTGCTCATGGTTACTGATGAGGGGTGGAATTCCCAGAAACCGGTATAAGTTAGTTACAGTTGGTAAATCGAGTGATAGATTGGGCATCACATATATTTTTTAGTATATTTTTTTGCATTTTAAAAAAATGTTTTTTTTTTAATTAAACTTCCGTTTCTACGTCATTTTTTATTAAAAAATTATATACTATACAATTTGAACACCATATTTAAAACGTTATTTTTCAGTATATTGTATTATTACACGTTTAGGCGTACTTGATTACTGGCAAGACGTGCATAAAAATATTACTAGGTTATTCTTGTTTTCTCGTAAAAGCTGTTTGTAGATTTTCTGTAACTGTGTGAATAATTCAAGGTTTGTTAATTAACACCCGTTAATTGTGACACTTTGTAGTAGGGCGCAGGTTGGCTCTGTGATAGAGCTTTTGATTTCGGAGCCGGCCGGCTGGGTTACAATCCATGTGACACCACAAAATATTCCTCAAATTAAGTTGTATGTGCGTTATAAGAGTAGCAGTCAATTTCTTAGTATGGATGAGGATGGTACGGTGTTGCTAACTGGTTGCCTTGTGTTTTGATCAGCAGTTAAAATTAGAGATAACAGTGAATAGCTCTATTAACTTTGTCATAAGTACAAAATACAATTATAAAACTAGAGATGACAGGGAATAGCTCCATTAACTTTGTCATAAGTACAAAATACAATTATATTCGTTTAGCAAATCTCCAGTTTACTAATTCAGTTCCTTATGCACGTAGTAGTATTATCTTTTTAACCCTAAAATCCTGTGACGATCGTAGAGAAATTTATGTTGAAAATTTTGAAGAACTGAAATCCATTAGACCATCGTTTGACAAAATTGTTGCAAAAGTTTAGGGTTCGATCACTTGCTTCGAAAAACTCATTGAAACTCCCTGAATGTTGTTTTTGTATCAATGAAAAACCATCCCAAAAAAAGGGCTACTTTTGCAATTCATTTGTACCTTTATTTTCATTGTAAGAGTTATTTTCAAAGTGTGCCTGACATCTAGAACAATCTACGCACTTTATAGTAACTAAGATAAATGTTCTTCAAGTATTTTCTTATTAATTTTGTTGGCTGAGGACTGATTAATCATATTTAAGTCTGTCAAACACTGAATGATCCAAGACAATGAAAGGGGTTACAATGAGATTAATAAAGCATATTATTCATATTATTCCCTCTTCATCGTATTTTTCTTCTTTTCATTTGATTGGATTTTAATGTCTTCGGGTGAGTTTTCTTTCTGGTTAACTTTCATAGTAGCCCCATCCTGACTGCATCCACATCGTTTTCATTTTATTCAGACATCACACCTTCAAACCTTACACTTGTAACAGATCAAAAACTAGAGTAATTATGACTTTTGGATATTTTTTCATGTAAATTGACTAGTTTAGCATTGAAAATAGATTTTCTATAGGCAAATTTCCGAAGAACTCAAACGTTTATTGTCCGAAAACGCATATATAAAATTATTTCTGAAAGGCAGTTTTAATGCTTTTATATTGTTTACCAGGCATTTTGATGACCAAAACAGCCACTAGTTTCTGTGCGATTGACCCCAGATTTTGGAGTTAAGTAATCAAGGATTTTAAACCAGAAGAAATTATAAAAGATAACTTTATCAGCTCCTTGTTTTTATATGCATTTAGATCTTTAAAATATTCAAACTAACAGCCGTACTGATTCGACAGGCAAAAAATGTAAACAACTGTGTGGTTTATGTTTTATCTGTATTTAGTTTAACTTCTGTAAATTATATATCCATAAATAAAATAATAGAAATAAATTTATTAATAGTTATAGAAATAACATAAAATCTGTATTATACAATACACTATATCACAACAGGTAAATTACAATTAATTTAGTATTTCTAAGTATCTAATTAAGATATTGAAAGTAAAACTAGTGAAATTCCTTCTTCTGTCAAGGGAAGAGAAGTAAGTATAAAATAAGCTGGTGCAGATGAAAACCGATAAACGAGATAAAGGTAGGTTTATACATCAGGTAGAACAAATAAGTAAAACAAAATAAATGAAGAGTAGTGAGATATGACGATGTTGTGACAAATTACTTAATTTACAGCATAGCAGGGAAAGATTGAACGAAAGTTAATTTAAATATATATATGTAAAATAAAAATACAGGTAAAAGCAAAAAAAAACATGTTTAGATGAAAGTATAATGTTTCTAATGATTTAGAAACCACGAGAAATTATCATTGAGGTAATTTGCATAATACGTTTTCTATGTAAAGTTTGATGATAAAAATAATTTGTAGCAATAATTGTTTAGACTTAAAAAAACACATTAAAATGGAATATGTAAATTTCATAATGAAATTTTGAGTAAACGAAATTATTAACTAGAAAAAATATATAAAGGCGGAGTTTCAAGTATTAAATATACGTTCAACAACTAGAAGATAAGAAAAACTTCAAAACTGTGTAATAAAAGGCTTAAGAGATTAAAAATGATAACATTTAACGGGATTAAAATGACGTTAATATTATCATATATTTAATATATATTCATAAAAATAAGAAAAATTCGGAATGCCCTGAGTTTCTTGGCTCTGGTTTGTTTTAGCTTCTTTTGTTGGAAACTGCATGTTTAAGAAAATCAGGTATTACATAAAGCAAAAAAGATACAAAAAAAAAGGTTTATGATGGTAAAATATATACAAACTTTATAAAGTTATAGTTTAAGCAAAATATGAGAATCTGAAGTAGTTACGTTAATAAAAAATATCGTCACAATTAAAGTGTTAAGAATGATTTAAGATTCCTGCTTTTGTTATCATTTACTAAGGATTTATGTCCGAAACTTGGACAGAAACATAATTCTATTTAAAGAAAAGTTTTATATCTGAAATAAAATAGTACTTTCTAAGGAATCATAAAGATTTGGCATAGCCGTATTTCTTGGACTGTAGTTGAACTGGCAAACGAATTCCTAAAACTTGTAAGAATTTTTGTAATTATTGTGGTTTTCAGGGTAGGTAGGAAAGCTACCAAGTTTCATTAAGATAGTTCAAAACATAATGCCTCATTATTATTCCCACCAGTCCTTCCTCATTTCAAATCTTCTCTATTTGTTCTTTTTATGAAATTTACCCTTAAATAATGTTGAAACGTTTATCTTAATGACTTTTTTTGCTTAGAAAAATCTTAGTGCAGAGCCCTCTAGTTTCAGAAATGTTTCTTTGTATTTTCCGTCTTGTTTAAGAAAGACTTGAGATCCTTGAAGAGAACAGCTTCCTTTATCCTTAACTCCTCCTCCTTACAGGCTGAGAAGAATAATTCGAAGTTATTAGATGACACTGGACCATTACAAAACGTGTGCACGTAAGCGTATATGCTGGATTTGATTATGGTAGAGTTTTGACAATGCTCGTCGAAGATTTGTTGCAATAGGCGTTTTGTACAACCATTGTAGCATGACTGACAAGACTGACAACTGCAACTCTGAACGACCAATGAATAGTGCATTTATTTATCTTTAATCCTCGACGGAATATCTAAGGTAAAGCTACTACAAAATGCATTCTGTGAGAAATAATTATCAACGATTTTTTTCAAATTTCTATAAGAAGTTGATTCCATAGTTCACTCGTGAGATATTATTGGATTTACTGCCGAAACAGTCGTCGACAGCAAAGATATAGAACTGTGGAAACAAAGTATTCTAATTTCTATATGCTAGAACGTAATAAAAGTATACTTTATTAGCTATGCTATGTTGATTTTTAGTTTTTGCTCTAAGTAGGTAGTCACATGTACATAGTCCACATTTTGTATGTCCAATGTTTCCTCTTGTTGCTTAGCTCTGGCACAATCCTTTTGTTTACTGAATCATCAAGTTCAAAATGATATTCAGCTTTCAATAACGTTCGCCCATATTAGTTATTTTTGAGTTCAAAGCAAACGAAGAACTTGGAGTTCTATATGCTCTAGTATTTTAGACAGTTATTGAACTTCATATAAATAATATAGATATGTATTTCAAGTTACGTATAAAGCTACAAGATGGGCTATCTGTACTTTGCCCACCATGGGTATCGAGATCCAGTTTTTAGCGCTATAAGCCTTCAGACTTACCGTTATAGAAGCAAGACTCGGAGAATTAGTAAATGAACTAGTAAATGTGGATCCTTATCAGATCTTGTAGTCAGTGTATTCACAAAAGGAAGGGTGCTGTGGCTCTCAAATACACACATATGAACTCTATCTTCAACAAATGCAGCATGTATGCTCTCGTGTTTCTATTGTAAAGAGCGTATTTCGTCTAATGATTTTCAAATTTTTCTTCGGTTTATATTGAGCAGGAATTAAGAATACATTAAGCTGTTCTACTCAAGGATCTAATATCTTCCCTTAAGAAAACGGAAAAATGTAAAAAAGCTTTTCCTTAAGCTATAGATCAAAGCCCTAAAATGTTCTTTGACAAAGAAAAAACAACTGAAACCCAATGTTATAGGGTTGAGTACGCTATATTAAAACGGTTTTGAATATGAAAATTACGTAACAACTACAACAGATATAAATTTGCGACGGAACGGCATGTATCAGAATTGATATTACATAGATAGGATGATGCTTTATTTGTTTGTGTATAGCTTTGTGCTTAATTTTAAACAAACAAACGAAAGTATCCAATAAAACCAAACACAATATCGATCGAACTTGAAGATTAAAATAGAAATTATTATATTTTCACTCAAACTTCTGTGAATATTTCATGTTAGTTTTCTCCATGTTGCTGAGTGCACAATGCACTCTAAAACAATGTTTCTTTAGATTAACAATACTTCAAGTCCTTGAAAAAATTAGATTTTCGCAACAAACGTCTGCGAAGTCTGTTTGTAGTTAAACACAAAGGGCTATCTGTGCTCTGCCCACCACGGGTATCGAAACCCGGTTCCTAGCGTTGTAAGTCGGCAGATATACCGCTGTGCCACTAGAGGGCACATCTGTTAATATCTCAAATATAGTTTCTTAGCCAGCAAACGTCCACTAGTAGGAAAGGGGTAAAATCTGTGGTTCAAATCCCCTTGTGATTAAAGTACAGATAGCCTTAGCCTATTATGTAGCTTTGTGCTAAATAAAAAACAACAACAACAACAACAGTAAACTACCAAAAATACAACATTTATTCTCAACAATTCTTCAAAGTCTGAAGAAAAGAAAAAAATATATTCGAAAAATTACTCAATAGTTATATCTTTGAAGAACTAAAGAATATAAAATATTTACACTTTACGTTTGAGATTCGTAATGTATAAATATTCTGGACTCAACTTGCCTGTATTTCCGAAACTTGCAATAAACTTTAAAATCCTGCAAAATTTGCAAGAGCTGGGGATAAAATAGGATGAATAAACGTCTATGATTTATTAGATGTTTACAAATTAAATCCACATACCAGTTTTAGGACAATTTTTAATTTATCCAGAAAACATATTCAGCCACAACATTACTTATGGAAGCATTAACATTATACATATATATATATATACTTGCGGAAGCATTAACATTGTATATACTTATATAAGCATTGCTTCTCCGCACTAGAAGTGAATTCACTTTTCATTGTCAATAGACTTTCTAGAGCTAATGAATTTACAGGCCTTAAGGTAAAGATGTTCCATGGATTTATCAGAATGAACGACGAATACGGCTGGCACTTATAATCATGCGGAATTTTCTAATTTTTTCTACATTTAGTGTTAATGATGTGAATTTCAAATAATTCGGGTTACATAATGTCTTTTCTGAAACTTGGTTTGATAAAATAATTAAATTATGGTTTGTTTAAGACTTGGCATAGTAAATACGGTTTAGTTCTGCTTGTCAATAACAATAAATATACTTAAAATTTAAATCAATAAAATATACAATAATGCAAGTGCAAAGAACTAAAACATATATGTATATTAAACAGTTTGTTTTTGTTGGGAGTAAATTTTATATGCATTATTACAGGGATCGAAACTCGTATTTGAGAAGAACATCAATATTTTATTTATTGTACAAAACACCCAAAAATAGAATTTTGTGTCTCTTTCAGTTCACGTTCCCCGGTGGGACAATGATACGTCTATGGACTTGCAACGCAAAAATCCGGGGTTTGATTCCCCGCGATGAACACAGCAGATAGTCGAATGTGGCTTTGCTCTAAAAACAAAACTTTCAGTTCATATAAAGAGACATAGAACACTGTATTAAATTGTTTACACGGTTTACTTACTGTGTTGCCAAGAAATCTATAAAAAAATGTATTTTCCTGGAGCCAAATCGAATTTTAATTTTTAAAAATGCCTTGCATTCTCTATTGTCCTTTAATTTTTAGAAAATACCGAAAGGCTTTCTATTCTGCCTAAAAAACAAATAATTTTACCAATATTAAATATTTTGTTGACTCTTTAATTTTTACATCTAGAGACTGCATATTGTCAACATATCGTGGCCCTACTTCTTTTAAGTAATCCTAGCCCCCTAGTGGCACAGTGGTATGTCTGCGGAGTTATACTGTTAGAAACCGGGTTTCGATACCCATGGTGGGCAGAACACAGACAACCCTTTGTGTAGCTTTGTGCTTAATAACAAACGACAAGTAATCCTAATTTTATCGCATTTGGCTTTTTAATAGTAATGTGTATTTGTGTCAGTTTTTCAAACCTTGTTTCGCAAAAATTGTGCTGCTTTGCATAGCCTTTCAATTTCGTCTTAGGAAAAGTATATTTTAACTTAAATCATTACGTAAAAAATCAACTAGGTGAGAATTCACGAGGGAGAAATATGTGTATTATTTACTTTACATTATGAAACCATTGTCAAACTGTTACAGTAACATTCTTAACGACATTTGTCTTTTTTTTTTCATTTTGTGAACAATTATAACATCATAATTGTTTTTAAGATACATACAAATTATACAAATTATTTCAATCATCCATCAGAAGCGATTTCTTGGTTTATCAGTGTAAGCTTACGAATTTACAATGTTAAAATCAGAGTTTCAATTCTCTTTGATGGACAGAGTGCAGATAGCCCGTTTTGTATCTTTATATTAAGAAACACATCAATCAAAAGTTAAAAATGTACCTATAATTGGCCGACAGATTAAGTTACAAATACATTAATATACCGATATAATTAATAAGGGTCCAACACACAAGAGTGCTTCTAGATATGTGGTATATGTTTGCTTTTAAAGGTGCTGAATATATTTTTCATTTAATTATCTGTAACATTTTTAACGCTGGGATTAATAAAATTAAATAATTATACATACCAAATGACACATTTGTAGAAAACATCCAGCAATACTAATTATTGTATGTTACTGTTCATAGAAAGAAACATGGAACTATGTATTGAATTGGAAAACGTGCTAGTAATTACGTGTTTATCAAATTATCTCCCTTAATATAGAGATAAGGTTAGCTATGTAATTACATTATAAACGTAAACGGTGCCAATTAATCAAATTTGATTTTGTTCTGACAGCTCAGAAAAAATATTCTTCCTTACAAGAGTATACTATCTGAATATTTATCAGAACGTTTCATATTTATCAGATGCCTGATAGTCAGAGCGTTCGACTAGCAATCTGTTGGTTGCGGGATCAAAACTAGTCACCAAACATTCTTGCCTTTTTATTTGTGGGGGACGTTATAATGTGACTGTCAATCAAACTTTTCGGAAAGATTAGCTCCAGAGTTGGCAGTGGGTGGTGCTCACTATCGGCCTTCCCACTAGTTTATTACATCAAAATTAGGTACGACTATTGTATATAGTCCTCAAGTAGCTTTGTACGAAATTCGACAAACAAACAATTATTGCATGCAAAATCAAAATGTTTAAAAACAAAAATACTTCATTCCACAAATGATAGTGGATTATTCACTGGGTCGCCATTTTACTGGGACCTCATATTGAGTAGGATCACCTTTTGCCAAATAATAGTCATGATACGACGTAGCATAGATTCCAAAAGGTGTTGGAAACAGTCCTGGGGACTTTTTCCTTATTCATTCATTAATATTGTACGCAAGTTATGAAACGAAGTAAACAAAATATCGTGGTGGCGAATGTATCTTTCAAGCTCATCCTACAGGTGTTTAACTGGATTGAAATGCGGATATTCTCGTGGCCTTAGGAGATGTCTGAAGTCTCTATCACATTCCTAAAACCATGCATGCCTCATTTAAGCACGATGGATAGGAGAACTGTCGTCTTGGAAGTAGCTGTCCCCATCAAGGTGTACGTGAATCTTCTGTCATTTAAGCATAGGGAATGAGAGAACTGTTGTCTTGGAAGTAGCCGTCTCCATCAGGGTGTACTTGAATCTTCTGTCATTTAAGCATAGGGAATGAGAGAACTGTTGTCTTGGAAGTAGCCGTCTCCATCAGGGTGTACTCGAATCTTCTGTCATTTAAGCATAGCGAATGAGAGAACTGTTGTCTTGGAAGTAGCCGTCTCCATCAGGGTGTACTTGAATCTTCTATCATTCAGGCACGGTGCATGGTAGAATTGTTGTCTTGGAAGTAGCTGTCCCCATCAGGGTGTACTTGAATCTTCTGTAATTTAAGCACAGTGGATGGCAGAACTGTTGTCTTGGAAGTAGCTGTCCCCATTAGGGTGTACTTGAATCTTCTGTCATTTAAGCACAGTGGATGGGAGAACTCTTGTCTTGGAAGTAGCTGTCCCCATCAGGGTGTACTTGAATCTACTGTCATTGAAGCACGGTGAATGAGAGAACTGTTGTCTTGGAAGTAGCTGTCCCCATCAGGGTGTACTTGAATCTATTGTCATTTAAGCACGGTGAATGAGAGAACTGTTGTCTTGGAAGTAGCTGTCCCCATATCAGGGTGTACTTGAATCTTCTCTGGATGCACTTGATGCAACTGATGCTGATGGAAGCTATGTAAACCATTCTTTTGTTTAAAGGGAACAAATATATGTCAGAAAAATATGACCAATACCTTGACTACCTCATCAGCCGCCTGAACAGTTGGGACCACACAAGACGGATTCTTGTGGCTTTTTCCAAATCTGTCTTCTCCCACCTATGCAAAAATGGGTAAAGCGCATTTCATTGATCCATATCACTTTTCGAAATTCCTTATTAGTCCGATGTCTACGCTCTTTATACCATTCAAGGCGTTTCTTTCTTTTTGGTTACTGAGTTAAGTGATTTCTGGAAAGGTCTCTTATTGCCAGAGTGCAATTGTTACAGCGTTCTTCGCAAGTTATGGCTAGAGATTTGAGTGGATTGCCCCACACTGAATGTCTCTCAGTTTGTGTATTTTGTGATGATAGTCAGAGACTTTACCATTCTGTCTAACCACCTGACTTTTATTTCTACTACTAACTTTCTACATATCTTTTAAACTGACCGCAAATTGGCTTATCCCACTCATTTATTATGATGCAGGGATCACACCTAATTTGCATGACTCCTAATAATTACTCTAAATATTACTCTAAATATTACTCTAAATATTATTGTACATTGGATTTTATAGATTTTGTTTTGGTTTTTTGAAATAAACCATTTGAAATTTTGTAACTGTCATTAAAGTTTGCGAAATGAGAAAGTTTTTAGGACTATAGAAAAGCGAGGAAACATTTCATTTTCTCGAGTATGCTTTTTTTATCACTTTTTTCTTAGTCAGTCAGTTACTGAACTTTCTTTTGCCTGCGATAAGGCAATGCTTATTCTGAATATTGTTCGTTAATTACCACAACGTGTCATTTAGACTATTAATACAGCATTAACAATTTTGCAAAATACTTTTCGTAATAGGAAAATTAAATAAAATATTAAACTGAACAACGCCTAAGCTATCGAAGCCAAAAAAAAGCTCTTAAGTCATGATAAATCTGTTGGCACATTAAGCTTGATTGTAGATGTTTTATTACAATCCTCATTATAGTGTTTAAACAGGATGTGTGTGTAAATATACATATTTTGTTTATCACAAGCGTCTGTTCTTATCACATAGCTATATCCATAACTCACAAACTATGCAGAGTTAGAATCTCCATGTCATCCAGGATGCGAGAGAATATTATAATAAGTTCATGAAAATGAAGAAACATTGACTTTTAGCTGAATCAGTTTTTTTAACATATTCCCGATTGTTTATTCTGTTTAATCATTTAACCTTTATTAAACAAAATTCTTAAACCTTAAAGATACAAAGAACACATCTACATGTTGACTCTAAATATCTGCAGATTACTGGTGGAGAAGGGAGAGCCATATCAGTAAATATTCACATCACGTGTAACAGATTTTTGCAATAAACTATAAACCCCGCAATTTTCATGCAGATTTTTCGGTATTAAGTGTAATAAAACTTAAAATGTTTCAATACGCTTTCTAAAGTTGAAATATTTTGATTATTTTTCTTAATATTACTTGTAATGATACTGAAATATTTTATAGCATAGCATTAAGAAAAGAAATATTTGCACTCACTTTAAAATACACTTTATAGATGTAGAATAAAAAATATGATTAATATTATTTAACGATGCATAACGTCACCGTATTGTCACGTTATACATCACCAGATTCTAGCAGTTAAAACGTATATTTGCTGAGAGGCACAAGTTTTCTGCATTTATCTTTTGTTTGGTGTTTTATTGCCACTTTTTGTTACTTGAATCTTGCTCAAATTCGTATTGCAACAAAATAACGATTTTCCTAAATTATCATATTTTCAAAATGCACATTCTTTGCTAAACATTTTCTACTTCAGCACTTAAGGTCAGTTCTTCATTACATTTTTCCATTTATATGTTAACATTTCAGTTTATACATATTAATTATCTATTGAAGTTATAAATATTGGTGGTATACCCGAACGTAATGAAATACTAGGAATCATATAAAGAGTTATGTCTTACAACAGCTTTGCGTGTAAAATAACTGATTTTGTAGATGAACAGCAAAAATTTAACGATATAAATGAGGTAGGTGGATGTCATATTATAAATTTGAGCGATTCATCCTATGGTTTGATATTCTGGTGTGAGAGCAATTGTTCTCAAGTCCTAGGATATATGATGATAGTAACGGGAAGTTACAGTAGTTGAAAGGAAAGTCATTTTCAAAATAAATGGCGTAATTTCCGATTAGTATGATGTCACTTCCGGTTTTAATTTTAAACAAGCCTCTAAAAGACCTGTTCACAAGTCAAAGTTAGCTCAGTAGAGACATTTCTCCATAAAGAATATAAGAGAATCCTTCTCAACGAAAGACAAACGTGAGGCTGTTTTCTCACAAAGTGATAAAAGACGAATTCCAATGAAGTCGTAAAAGCGCCTTCAGAGAGAAAACGTCGATATTGAGGTGTCCTGCTTTTTTCGGATGGAAAATTTGCTAGTGCATAGCTAAGACGCTGTCAGGTCTTTATGATATAATATACTAGCTGAATTACCCATTCCCTGCACAGGTGTTCAAATTACTTGAAATAGGTATTCAAAAACACAAAGAAATTTCTTTTAATAACATTTATTTAAAAAACTAAATTTTCATAACATTTTGATTTTTATCCAAGCCTTTGATTTTCAAAATGAAAATTACACAATCTAAATTAAAGCTTTTGATATGCCACATTGGCTCTTGTTCCTTCTTCTGACAATATAAACAGGTTTTGAAGAGATCCAACCCTCGAACATCCTACATAGAGTTGACCATGTGAAAAAGCAAGACTGCTTTAGGAAAAATTCAGCATCCTTTAAACTTTAACCTTGTGCCTTATCAATTGACATTGCAAAACAAATTGTAACTGGGAACTGAAGCCTTCCAAATTCAAAGGGGTAATATCACTTGGTAGCAAAGGAATTCTTGGAATGAAGACATTTTCACCTTTGGTTTGACCAGTTGTAATTGTTGCTTAAATAACATGTGGCAGTAAAACCTTAGCAACTAATCTTGTGCCATTACATAATTTTGGAGGATTAATATTCATCAATAACATTATTGGTGAACCAGTCTATAATTTCAGAATGTGTTCTGACATCCCTGGTGGTTCAAGAGAATTTAGGGATTTAGTTGGGTAATTTGTATCTAGAACACTATCAATTGATCTGTAGGTGAATTCCTGTGCGGGAACCTTTTACAATAATTAATCATTGATGTTATGAACAAGATGATTCCGAGGTGCAAGAATTACTCTTTTACACAACCATTCATAATTTTGATAATTTGACAAATATTAGAGAACACCTTTTTGTTTAGCTTTTCTGCATCCTTAACTAAGTTACACACTTGTTTGGAATAATAATGTAGTACTTTGATTGATTGGAATCTTTCCATCACAATAGTAAAAATATGTTTTGAACATTCACCAGCTTCACTGTCACCACTTAAATGCACTCGCATGTTTGTATGTAATGTCAACTTTTCAACATGCCTCCATATATAAGATGACTGTATACATGCATCAGTTCTTGTACCTCATACAATGACAAAATCATCTGATAGTAATAATATAACATCACAAAATAACACATCCTCTTTTCTGATGTCTCTCAATTTTCTGTCTAAAGCTTCAAATGCATATTTATGAGTCATTTTGCATTCATCCCATATTATCATTTTACATTCTTTAAGCACCCTTGCCTTTGTTGTCCCTTTCTTTATACCACATACAGCCTGTTCAACATGAGATAAATTAAGAGGTAGCTTGAAAGCTGAATGAGCTGTCCTTTCTCAATCAATGTTGCTGCAATTCCCGATGATGCAACAGCCAAAGCAATTTGTTTTTACGATTTACGTTTTACAAGAAGCAAGTTACTGGCAAATGCTTTTCCTGTTCCATCTGGAGCATCAAGGAATATTACACGATCTTTATCATTTTGAACATTGATAAGGATATGTTTATATGCAAATTCTTGAACAGTTTTTCTTCATATTCAGTAACAAATTTCAAAAGATCATCCAAATTGTATAATATATTCCTGATGTAATCCACAGCAGTGTTGTTTATTTCAGTCCTAGCTGGTGAGGGTAGGCCAAAATCTTGGAGTAATCTTCCACCAAGTTGTATAGCTTGGTCTTCAAGGACGATTAAGGCTTCGTTAAATACTTCAGAGTACTGGAGATCTATGTCTGGAGCAGCCCTTTGCATTCTGTAAAATATGTCTTTGGACATACTTTCTCTATGATTTTCCGACAGTTGAAGAAGGTTTGAAATACCCCATGTTTGTAACATCACTCTACATAAATCTCTCAAATTTTTTTGTGAATTTGTGGCTGCAGCGTCCTCAAGTGTACTGTTCCAGTAATTATCATCTTCCAATAAACTCCTTAAATGGCAGGAAGCTCTGAAACTGTTACATAATTCACCATTAACTCGCTTCAAATCTTCAGTGGATGTAAAACCAGGAAATGTGTACAATAACAGCCTCAAGCAAAAACACTGGAAATTTGTTGAATACACTGTATAAGTTCTTCCCAATACTGGATTTGTTTGATTTTTTGTTTTGAAGTTAAGCACAAAGCTACACAATGGGTTATATGTGCTCTGTCCAACACGGGTATCGAAACCCGGTATCTAGCGTTGTAAGTCCACAGACAAACCGATTTGCCACTGGGGGCTCCTTCCTAATGCATGATACCTGGGTGGCCTTCCACATTGGAACGTGTGCTCTTCTTTTCCATCTTTTTTGTTGGTTTTTCTTTATGAAATAGGATAGTACTTTTGAATACAATAAAGTTTTGTAAATTCATCAGCACAGCATAGTTCAAAAAGGCAGTAAGTGTAGGTCTAGGTGGCTGTTCAGTTCTCTGTGATACATTTTCATCATTAAAGAATACTATTTGTCCATTTTCTAACTGTACTTGTATATACTGAGACCAAACACAGTCATATCTGAACCCTTACTGACATATTTTATGCTTTTAACTGAATTGCATGATTCAACATTGATGTGAGCATTGATAATTCTAGAGACTTAAGGGTTATAAGGTAGAATCCACCTATTTTCAATTTCCTCCAAAAGAATGGTATGTCCTTTATCATCTGGCTTTCTTCTCCTGTAAAGTGGATATCTATCAATGTCTGTTTGTGTCTCGTTGAGGAAAGCCTTTGGAAAACTTTTGATACATTCCTCTTTCTTCGTACATGGGGAATTAATGTTCAATGAACCACAAGGACCATCAATCATATGCTTTTTCACAATTTCAAACAAAATGGGATCTTCCTTAAGATTTGGTAGCTTTGTCGAAATGATATCGTGAATTTGGGTTTTTCTTGAAGCCAAATTAATATGTGTGTATTTAGAAGCCCCTTACTTGCCATTGAATAGTGTACATGTCACTTTGTGTGTTAACAAAATTTCCAAGCTTTGTTGATAGTTCCATAAGTTTCACAACATTTAATCTAAAGACATGTGAAATTAGATCATGCTGGTTTTGAGAGTTTTGGTTACTTAGTAGTTCTCTTGTAATTTACGTCCAATTTAGATTACAGCTAAATGTTATATACAGGTCAAGGTGTCTATACTTCCTAACATAACAACAGGCATCTTCTTTGCGTTCATACATATATCTGGGGCCTTCTGTAAAACTTGAGGGTAAAATTACCAACTGTCCAACATTTCTCGCATTTCCATCTTTTCTCACAGTATCTCTTTATATTAATGTAATTTTCTGCCCTCAATTTCTTCCAACTATTTCTTACAAATAACAATCTCTCCGACTCAGTTTTTTCACACATATCAACAGCATATTGATGAAAAAAAAAGATTCCTTGCCTTCAAAATAGTGCTAATTTCAGTTTCTCCTAATTAACCTGTATGCATAGAAATCTTTTGCAGTAACCTTTTTTGTTCATCGTGAATTCTCCAGTGAGAAGATTTTTTTGCCAAACTTTGAAATGATAACTATCTTCTCCTTTCCAAATTACTAATGGATATTATAAACAATCGTATGCCCTATTAGTGTCAGCTATTCATTTGCTCAAGTAGAATATCTCTTCATCCATACTCCTCTCCAACCATCAATATTGTCATAAACAAACTGAAGCTTTAACCATACGCTCATGTTCTCTTTTTTCGTTTTTTTATCAGCATGAATAATAATTTTCAAATCTTTTAATGCAAGTTTTTCTAAACCTGAGTTGAAGCTTTTGATGTAGGGATTGTGAGTGTATAACATTTCTTACGAGACTAAAACTAAATTTGTTTCAACTCCTTGAATATTCTTTCTTCTTAGTTTAGCCCCTTCTGATGAGTTTCCCAAGAAATAGATTTGTAAAAATTTGTGCAATTCATTGGGAAGAGGTTGTAATGAACCAATAGTATGTTAGACTTCGCCTTTTATTTTGAGTGTAGGCATATAGCCTTGTTCACAAATGTTTGTAGCCAAATGAAGTCATTTGAAGACTGTTATTACATTTCGTAATTTTTGTTACAAACTGTAGAGATTCATTACTTCCTTGTAACAATGATTTTAATGATTCATGTGGGACCTCAAGAGGAGGCATGTACAACTTTACCACCAGAATAACACATTGAAGGAGTTTCACCAGACCATTTCTTTGTCATACAGTGTTCACAATCTGTGATTATACTTCCAATATTTTAAATTGTTTGAGACTCATAGGTTTTAGCTTTGTTAGCCTGCTAAACTGAAGAAGCGCACTTTAACTTGGGCATTTTCAAAATTGAAATGTGCTGCGACTAAATCATGCGGGTTATTATACAGATGTAGCCGACGGTTCCTATTGGACAAAATTTGGTGATGTCGCTTCAATGTGTCACCTTGACAACAAGCAAACGTAATGAGGAATTTCAGCTAATCATTATGATTTTTATGTGCCAGCAATACCAAGCACGGGGATCGCGTATACCCGATTCGATTTTATTGCTCATCACGATCTCTATCAACCTACCCTCAAATCTAATCTAACTATTATATTCCCAAACTTATTGGTGTGACAAATGGACAGACATGTCACGTCTGGTGGAGATTGGACAAATAGTGTGTGAGGAGTTAGCAGACAAACATACAACAGATTTCATTTTTATACATATAAATAGGAAACAAATTAAGATTTTAACGGAAAGTTCAGATCGTCGGTTATTCGTAGGAGTGTTATTAGAATTATCCAAAACAAAATAAATGCTGCAATAAAAAGTATACAAATAAGTAAAGCGATACTAGTTGGATAGATTTTAAAACGATTTCCAATTCCTACTTTGGTTGGCATTGTGATTCGTATAGCTAAATGAAGCAGTCTAAAATTGAATACTTCTTATAGCAATTCTACGAATAACCAACAATCCTTACTTTCTGTTCAAATTTCAATTTTTTTGCTATTTATTTGTTCAGTTTTTATATATGTCCATATAATGGACACAACATCTATAAACTTTCAGTCGATCCATACTATTAACTACTACCGTATTTAATGATAAATGCTTGTGAAAACTTGTCCCCGTCACCTTCTTGAATATTAGTGTTTGTTCTTCAAAGATTGGACATGATCTCAACATGAACAGCATATTTGTCGTCTATCAAACTCTTCACAGAATCCGATTTATCAGTTCTTATATAAAGTTAGCTCTGATATCCTCATCCCTCAATCACAAAATATGTTGTTCCCCTTCTTCATGTTTTTGCTGTAAATATCACAAACTTAGTTCCATTTTCTATCTATTGGAACAGTTTAGTCTAATGAAATATTAAAGAAAAAACAAAACAGCTGTTTGTTTAAAAATGGTATAAAAATGATTAATACAAAGAGTTGGTCTTTAAGAAAAACAATTGACAAGTACACAATTAATAAAGCACAGAGACCTTAACATGGGGTGTAAGGATTGAATATAGGAATTGAACTGCTAAATTAAGCCAAGAATTTGTATTTATATGCATAACTTATTTCACGACTACTTTATTCACATCTATATTATTTCATACCTATTTTATTTCACAGTGCAGAAATTCCTTTCCTTTCCTTTGTTTGTTGATACTCTATGTGATTCTTGATAGACCACGTTTGAAGTTCTTCCTCCTACCTGGGCCAAAATAAGGTGATTTCTTGGTGATTCTACTCATGAACACCCAAAATAGAATGGACCATATAAAGAAGAAGGTGTTTTCAGATGTAGACCTGCTACTTTAAGGGTCTTACCTTGTGCTTTGGTTGCCATTTTTCCTGCCAAAAATCTGAATGTTTGACATTTTTTATGAAAAAAAAAACTTAATCCTTCGGTGCGTCAACTGTAAGTTTACGACCTTACACGCTAGAATCTGGGGTTTAATTCTCCTCAGTAGACCCAACAAATAGCCCACTGTGGCCTTGCTCTAAAATAAATAAACAAATAGTGAAAAAATTTAATAATTAACAACAAAAAAAAACACCTTCAAAGAACAAGCCAAGCATAAAAAAATTATGAATACAAATTGGTCCAAGACTGTGGGTATATTAGCTAAACAAACATATTTTTATATGGGCGTGGCCTAGAGGGACATGCCGTGGTCCATTGTATCATCCTACCAAGTTTGTTTCAGATTGCTCCAAAGACAACGGAGTAATTCGCGGCCAAAGAAACAAACAAACAGTCTTTTTTTTTACTTTTATAAGTATAGATTATATAATTATTTGTATTTTATGAAGATTTATTTTTATTGTAACCTTAGTATATTGAGTCAGCATTAATCTAAGTCTCGTAAACTGGCAGAACAACATACGATCTTATCGAAAATAGAACTAAAAATGTTGTTAATTAGTAACAAACTGATGTATTCTAATTTATATAGAATTCATTTTCCTGTGTACCAATTTATATGATTGTACATTTACTTACAGTTTGTTATATAGAATATGGCTTGTTAAGTCATAACTTACATGATATTGCTGATCTGCATATAGTCAGGTTACGTTGAATAGGAAGTTGTTAGTAATAATGATATTTATCGAAAATTTAAAAGAAAATTAACAGTTTCTTCTTAGTTTACCAAGAAAGGGTTTGAAGTAATGAATAGAACAGACAGGACAAATATCATTTGAAAAAAAAAAGCTGTCCTGCATTGATGCATAAATGCTTAGAGAATTATGTTTTATGCGCTTACTTTAACGTTGAATAAGTTGTGTGACTTTTTATGGTTTTTTAATGTTAACTAGATGTACGTCATAAAATAAACAACACATACAGTTATTCATGAATAAAACCCATAAATGAAATCACAAAGAGAAAGAAGATTGTGCACCAGTATAGTAATTTAACATATATTATACAAAAAGTAGGAGAACGTTACCAATTTTCTTCATGTGAAGAAATAACTTCAGAAATTCATACTATCAAATATTATAGCTATCCATTTATATTATTTTTATTGCATATATTTATAATACTTATCATTATTATTATTCTAATTATTATATGTTTTTGTTTTATGAATTTATATATACCTAGTTAGAGCGGCATAATGAATTACCTATATAAATTAGTGGGCTGTTTTTCATTTCTGATCTATGTAGGTAGGTTGTTTGAATCAAACGTTAATGATAATATAGTTAAATTTTATGATGTTGCGAAAAATAACAGATAAAAATATGAACTAGAGAAAAAAAGATGAATAAATCTAGATTCCCACAAGAGAGGGCAGGCACGGCATAGTGGTTAGCGCGCCAAGCTGCATACTGGAAGGTTCGAGCCTGTATATATCGCCGTTGGCACTTTAAAAATCCGTTATTCTGTTAAGAGTAGTCGTGTGGGCTACTGATTGATTCCCCCCACCTTTTGTCAGCAAATCAAAATTCAACTTGTCTTTTTGAAATAATTATGCTATATCTAAAGCATTTCGTCCAACAGCGCTTAACAATGAACTTCATCCCAGTTCATGTTTAAATATTTTGCACATAATGGTTCTCATAATTCAATAAAGACATTTCCTGGAAAAGTTAGTCGAAAGAACGAATCTATTTGTTTTAACGTTTTGGAAAGACGACTTACTAAGAGAAAAAATATTTAACGCTTTTCCTTCTTTTTTTTTACTTAAATGATTTTTGTTATCTCCTTCATGTGTTTTGTTTATTAAAATCTACAAGAAACAACTCTTTATAACTTTAAATTTGGTAACTGCCACCAAATATTCTAATCCTCCAGATTTTAAATGTATCAAACTGGTTAAGAAGATAACTTACATAAAATAAACAAATATTTTCTATCATATATATATAATTAATTCTCGCCTGTTCCTAATTCGGCGTTATTTCCGAGGTAGATTATCTTCAATTCATAAGCTTTATTAGCAATTAACTGTTATAACAATTATATTTTATCTTATTTGTTTAATGATTTGATAATGTAACTCTGAAATTATCTTTCTGTGGATAATTTCAACGTTGTTATTCCGCTCTTTCCTACCTCTAGAATGTTTCAATTCCACGCTCATTGCCATAACTCAAGAGCATGTAATTAACTTCTCAATAATGAGGTTTAATCTGAATCAAAGATAAATTTGCCTAATTACACAATGCAACAAGAAAATTATGTTCTATCTTTTAGTTAAACGTGCAACGTAATATTTGTTTTGTTTTCCAATTTCCAGTCTCAAAGAAGTGTTCTTAATCTAAGCACTTTGCGAACATGCCCTGTTACAAAAGTTTTTTGAACTTCATGTATATCCACATGTGTTCAGATATAGGATGAGTCAAAAAGTTAAGAAATACTGAAAAAGCTTAAAATCACAATATTACGTTGGGTTCAGCTTATGTAGAGCTGAGAGCCTGCGAGTTGTTCCATTTAATTCAAAACCTTTTATAACGAGAAAATGAATTTACTCAACCAATACTAAAATATTTACTATAAAGTACAACACCTCATTTCCATCTCAATGGTGTTTTGTGCTTTAATTACTATGATTATTTTATGTCGATAATATTAAAAATAGCTTAATTAGAGTTTCAAGTATTTCTTATACGTAATCTAACTCATAATAAAAAACTGATTCGACACTTCTATCTTATATCTAAAATGCTATACCATTCTGTAACATGAATAAATGCTTGGGCTTAAAATGTAGCTTCAAAGATATATCATTTTTTTTGGCTAAAACAGACCATAAAAAGATGCATTTATACTGCCAGCTGAAACACTAAATACCAGCGTAATAAAACCTGTAAAACATGTTACAAAGACCCAAACCCCATTACTTCACACACATTTCCACAAGCAGTCTTAATTATTCTCACTCACATAAGGCGTACACTATAGAAACTCAATCACAGACATAAACGCTTAGAGGAATAGAAATAACAACATAAAACATATTTTTAAAACCATTATTTACGGGTTGGATTGGCAAGGCTGGCAGACATTTAGCTGTCGATAATAGCTTGATCATATTAGTAATAACTTTATTGATCTTCCAATAAAAAACTATATTTTTAAGAGGAGTCTTAGATACTTGTGCTGAAGCCATCTGTTCAGTAGTTCCAGATTTTATCCATCTAATAAATACTTCCAGAATACTACTGCAAAGTGTGCTTTCTCAAGGAGTTGTATATAAAATTTATGTAGTTGAGTTATAGAGAGAAAATATCTACTACATAAAATAACACAACAGTATCTAAAAATCTAATTTGGCATAATTTCAAAACAACAGTGCATTTTATTTAAAATCAAAGATAATTAGGCTTACCTATATGATTTAAACTAACCAAAATGTATTGGTCACGTACGAAAATGATAACAATTGTAGCTTACTCTTTTGGTGGAATGTTTTAAGTTGTTAAACAGTTAAAGCTATAATCAAACCAACGTAACTGAAGTAGCTTACTGACTAATTCTGAAGGGTAATTTCAGAAAAAATGTATATTATCTTAAACAGAGTATTATATTATATTAAAAAAAATATCATTATAGCCAAAAGTATCAATGTACCCTTTCTGTTGTGTGTTAATATTGTTCATTATATGAACATACACACACACACACACATTATTTTTAGTTTATATCTTCTCTTCTTTATTAATATTTTAATTTATCATTTATATCGGAATTTTATCAAATCCGGACACAGCAAGAAAAAAAAACATTACAATTACAATTAAAAGAAGTTGATAGAGTAAAGGTTAATGATTAATATTGAAGTGAGTAGTAACGTATATAAATCTGTATTAGGGTTCTTGCAAAGCCAGTTGATAAACGTTGGAAGATTATTTAAATGTTTAATATCTGGGTGAGGATCTGTGAGCGATGTTCCTAAAGCGAAAATAATTTTATTCAGCGTTCACGGTACGATTTATATATATAATCTAGGTTTTAGGTTAGTCGCTGATCATTGAGAACAGTCAGAGGACTAAATCTTGTACTGAATTGATTGTATGCTATTATCGGCTTGGTATCCTGTCGGTTAACGAGATTTTCGGCCTTAATTTCAAGTGCAATTAATTTTAAAAGCAATTTAACCTAAGTGCTTTGGTGAGATGATACTTGTCACTCACACTGTGAGTTATCTTGCGAATTTTGAAGTTAAACGTCATTGCAATATCTTCATTATTTTCTACGTGACCTTTCATGCTCGTATTGTATTCTTCATGGACCTTAAAAAGAGTTATTTTTTATTTCCGATATAACATTTATTTGTTTGTTTGAAGTTAAGCACAAAGCTACGCAATTGGCTATCTGTGCTCTGCCCAACACGGGTATCGAAACCCAGTTTCTGATATAACATACCTGTATGTATAATAAAGAATTAAGATCATTATTATTATTGAAAGATACATGCATTGAATTTTTCTAAATTACTCGATATTTCTTTCAACAAAAGACATGATATGCCAAGGAAATGTACGTTCATATAATAGTAAAACAACGTATTAAAAATGTTCTCAAGACATTATTATTATTGAAAGATACATGCATTGAATTTTTCTAAATTACTCGATATTTCTTTCAACAAAAGACATGATATGCCAAGGAAATGTACGTTCATATAATAGTAAAACAACGTATTAAAAATGTTCTCAAGACATTATTATTATTGAAAGATACATGCATTGAATTTTTCTAAATTACTCGATATTTCTTTCAACAAAAGACATGATATGCCAAGGAAATGTACGTTCATATAATAGTAAAACAACGTATTAAAAATGTTCTCAAGACATTATTATTATTGAAAGATACATGCATTGAATTTTTCTAAATTACTCGATATTTCTTTCAACAAAAGACATGATATGCCAAGGAAATGTACGTTCATATAATAGTAAAACAACGTATTAAAAATGTTCTCAAGACATTATTATTATTGAAAGATACATGCATTGAATTTTTCTAAATTACTCGATATTTCTTTCAATAAAAGACATGATATGCCAAGGAAATGTACGTTCATATAATAGTAAAACAACGTATTAAAAATGTTCTCAAGACGACTCATTGAAATAATTACATTGCATAATGTAACATATGGCATTCTAAAACATGTTTTTTATGTTATGTATTACTTCAATCGTGTACATAATGTGGCTGTATGTAAGGCTTACAACTCCTATTAATTGTTTTCCTGTCCTGTATCTCATAGTGTGTTTTTTGAGTAAACTAAACTTATGTGTAAATGTGTATCTGGATGATTTTTCAAAACCGCAGATTTACAACATTTGTTATGATTTTTTTGGGGGAGGTGGAGGGAGGGGTATGAAGACTAACAACTAGACGTGTTTGTTTCAAGCTGACAACTTTTTCTTTATTGCTACAGGAAAGCCGTTTTATTTCTAGTTGTAACACGCAGCTTTTTCTTTCTAAGTGAATAAAATATTAGAATACACGTTAACCTATATTTTTTCTATCTTGCACAATCATGCACACATGTTCCTGTTTAAAATAAACAACTCTGAATACTCAACCTATTAAAAAATAAAACCGGCGATATTTGCCTACATGTTCAAATAGTGTATGCTTATATTGTAGGGTAAGTCCTCAACCATGAAAAATTTCTCCTGAGATTGAACGATTTAGAGAAAAGCAGACTTGAAGAAATAGGCTAAAATGATATACAAGAAAAAGTTCTACAACAGAGGAAGATAGAGGTTTCCGTTGGAATGTTTGCATGAGAAAATTTAAAATGCAGAATAAATTTCTGAATAGTATTTAGTATTATAATTATAATTTGGATATGATTAAATGTTAGCAAAAATACACATATAATAAAGTTAATTTTGCAAACAAAACCAGAACTATTTAATCAAAAGCGCATCTTGTTAAACACTTTTCGACTTTGTCCTTGTTTTAGGATTTTTCACAGAGTTATTCGTAATTTAGTTAGGTAAATTAATAATGTTAGGACTGTTAATTCACGTCTAACATAACTATTTGTTTTTCAAAATAACGAAATGCTAAACACACTTACACTACTGCTTGCACGTTTGCATTAATGAGAATGATAATCCAATTAGTATTGCTTTGAAAGGAACACATAGGAGCGTCTCAGTTTCATCTAAGATGAAAATATTTGCAAAAATAAAAACTTATACTTTGAAGTCAAATAAAACCACTAGGGTAGAAAATATAGGAAATAAACATGATGAAATATATCTCCAACCGAGCTATAAATGATTGAATTCTTGTTGATACGGATTGTCTTTCTAGATGTTACATAATCCCCTAGTGGCACAGTGGTATGTCTGCGGATTAAAAATGCTAGAAACCGGGTTTCGATACCTGTGGTGGACAGAGCACAGATAGCCCATTATGTAAGCTTCGTGCTTAATTTGGAAGAAAGCAAACATTATCTAAGGTGTGCAACATATCTAAAGTAAAACACAATCTTCTTAAAATGAAACATAGGAACATGAATAATTCTTATGAATCAGAGAATGTCATAACGAGTCCCCAATAATCGCGTACTAGAGGAAATAAGAGTTATCGATTATTACTGAAAAACGTGAAATGGAAATCTAATTTACTTCGTTTATGGTAAAATATGTATAATAAACTATATTTCCCTTCTACTTTTATTACTAATTCCCAATATAGAGTCTTATTTTATCCTGAAAATATTTACCATTTATGAAGTATTTTCTTCAGAAAAACCATAAAATTTCAATTACTCTGAGCTACCACCATCTGCTGATTACTTGATACGTTTATAGCTAATAATAAAGGTAGCTTGCAGACATAGAGTCTGTCGCCAAATCATATGCCTTAAAATTATTGGTGCACGCAACATTAGTCAGAATTTTTAACAGTGCTTTTACATTCTGAAAGATGAGGTAGAAATAATTCAAAATGTAATGTGGAGCTGTTGATTTCTTTACTTCAAAGAAATGTCTTGTGTTGCGCATAAAATTGTTTTCACTCATGTGTGTGAGTGTGAACAGCATAACTCGAAAGGTGTTCATCTGATTTTGGTTACATGTAGTACAAGGGTTTAGTGTATCACATGAACTACCTGATTAACTCTCAGTAAATTAAATATAAAGGTCAAGGTCACCCTGACTATTAGTCATTTTTGTTACAATAGTAGAAAATCGGAGGGTTCAAAAAATGTTGGTTGATTGGCTATTGTTAGGCAAAAAGCTACACAATGAGTTATCTGAGTTCTGAAACCCGATTTTTAGCGTCAAAAGCCTGCAGAATTACCGCTGAGAAATATATATAAATTCTGCCTTTTTCGTTCTAGAATGACTAGAAATTATAATATGAAAACATAAATGTTTAGACTAAATAGCTTAAATCTCATATCATTATACATTTATTATATTGACCTTTCAGCCATGTCTGACTAACAATGCAGAAGTCACAATGACGCAGCATACATGCACTCGTGTTACCATATCCAATAATATATAAATGACCTTTAGCCTTTAGAAAGTGACCTGTTGTGGCTGTGTTTTAGTGGACTAGTATTTTGTAAAGGTCAAACTTGATAAAAAATTAAGATATTGACACCTATACCTACCTTTTTGAGGACGGGGGGAACTTCTGGTGTGTGTGTTGGGGAACTGCAAAATTCGTAAACATTGCGAGGCGGGAACTGCAATGTATGACTACCTTTCTAGTTGAATTTTTAATAAATGCTCAATTGCCGTTATATGAACAACTACAACTAACAACACTAAAACACAAAGGTCTCCATTAAGAATGATTTATTTTTTATTTTTATAAACTATTTTGTGGTAAATTATATATGTATGAAATTTATTTTACATTTTCGTGAAAGGCTGAGATAAAGAGATCAAAACTTCAATTCAAAAACAATATTCCTGCCTATATCTAACTCTACAGTATCGCATTGTTTGTCCGAATTAGTTGACTGCTAAAACAGTAAATGGAAACCAAGCATCAGACCGCTCTGTTTTATACCACTTGACGTACAAATAGATAGCAACGAACACCTTCTTATTCTTTATATATATAGTGATTGATGTAATAACTGTGCATCACGTAAAACATTAGTTTTTGCAAGTTTATCAACCCATGTTTTACTTTTTTCTAGCAAGCTGATAGTAATTAAGTTTAATATTACAAAATAAAACAGAAGACGGGTACTGTAATGGGTATTACACGTGTTGAGTACGTAGCTACAGTACTGTAGATATACTATGATGTCATGTTGAAATCTTTAAAACACGTTACAGGAGATTACTTCCTTATTTTTATGAATAAACAAAAAATATATCAGGAAAACAACATATACTAAGTATAAAAGCAAGTGAGATACGACTTCTAGAAAGTACACAATGGCAGGCATTCAGTTACAGTCAAATCTCACTATTCGAACAGACAACCCTCCCGGAGGCACAGTTTTAATCATGAGTGCTTATACGTTAAAATTCCAGAATGAATCCCCGTGGTGGGCACACCGCAACTAACGCATTGTTCTTATTGACAATAAACAAATCGATCAGAAAAGAATAACTCCAAAAATACCGGTAGATGGCGATGTCTAGCTACCTTCCATCGATTCAAAATTAGGGGCGGGTATGAGCAGTTAGCCCTTGTATACCTTTCTGCAAAATTCTGAAACAAACAAACGTGTATAAATAAATAGGATATGACCAAGAATCTCATCAACAAATATTTCTTGATTTCATGTTAATTTAACAATCTACCAGCTTAAAAACTCTAGAAAATAATATAAAACGCGAACATACTGATCCAATGAAATGTACCGTTTAAACACAATAGGCCCATTTATTTTATCATTTTAAACTCAGCCTAGTTAGATTCAAAATGTATAACAAACTAAAATACTGTTATCTAATAAAAGTAGTTGTAGAGAATTTATTTTTCTTAGTCTTAGAGTGATATCGAGGCCTGGCATAGCTTGATGGTTAGGTCCCTCAAGTTGTAATCGAAGGGTCGCGGGTGCTTATTCTTTCAGGCATGGAGTGTTATAAATTTATATTCGTTGGTAGAGAATAGTCCAACAGTTGTACATGTTCACTAACTGCCCTTCCTCTAATCTATCACTTCAAAATTAGGGGCAGAGAGCACTAAAGGAGCATCTTGCGAAATTCAACAACCAAACGAACTTTAATGAAACTAGTGAAGACATGTCTTCGGTTAAATTCATGTTTAAGTTAACCTACAATAAATGAATAAACACGTTAACTATATTTCCATAAAGAAATCTTATAGATTTTACTCTTGATTAAACTTTCAAAGTCGCCTTTTTAAAGAGCAAACTAGGGGTTGCAATCTCGATATTTTTTTTTTATGAATCTCAAGAATTCAGGGGCCTGGCATGGCCAGGTGGTTAGGGCGCTCGACTCAGAATCTGCAAGTCTTGGGTTCGAATCCCCGTCCCACCAAACATGCTCGCCCTTTCAGCCGCGGGGGCGTTATAATGTGCCAGTCAATCCCATTATTCGTTGATAAAAGAGTAGCCCAAGAGTTGGCGGTGGGTGGTGATAACTAGCTGCTCTTTCTCTAGTCTGTCACTGCTACATTAGGAACGGTTAGCGCAGATAGCCCTCGTGTAGCTTTGCGCGAACTTCAAAATAAACCAAACCAAGATTTCAGGAGTTTAGTGGCTTAAATTCCCAGGTTCCCGGTCGGAATTCTAAACATTTTCTTTCTTTAAACTAAGTTCTGTCTTAATCAAAATTCAAAAAAACCTATCTGTATTCTTTATCTATCTTAACTCATTAAAAAATAATACGAACACAAGACTTATGAATACGTTACCAACTCTTGAATCGGGTCTCTTTTCTAAGTGCGTCTGATTGCTCACTATTATCCAGCAAGAAGGATCTTTCAGTATTCAGAGTTTAATGAATTAAACTTTCTATTAGCTTTTAATGGCGTTTAATCAAGAAACCGCACTGGTTAAAATTGTTCATGCAATTTGGTGAAGTATCGCCAAATGAGAAGAAAAATCAGGTTAATACAGTCACAAAAATCCCCCGAAGTTTTTCTATAAATTCGGGGATTTGAGAATCTCCATCATCATACGAGATCAAGGATTGCAGTCCATAAAGCAAACGTATAGTTCTCTACAAAATACATTTAAATATCAAAAGATAATATGAACTGAAAAACAGTGACCTATTTTTTGTAATATTGTTTTTTAGAAGTTATTGACAAATCAACGTACGTTAAGCCACTATTTACCACTTATAATTAAGTTATACTGGTTTAGAGGAATTTCTTACCTCATCAATAATCTTCGAAAAGAGAAAATGGAAATAGCAAAACTAGGCTTCATATAATGGTGGAGTTTGTATTCATGAATAAATTTAATGTGAAGAGTTTTGCTGCGGCTTTTTTCTGTGGATATAGTGGTCGTAGTAGTTAACCACTCCCATCTTTCTCTTCGTGCTTGTCCACATCTTCCAACTATTCTGTGAACACACCCGGTCTATAGGTATATGTGCTCCTCTTCTGTCATTTGGCATTTTTATTAGCAGTACCGGAAATTCGTCTCTGGACTTTTATATGACTTGTTATTTCTGCAACTCATGTCCCATTATGATGGCATCCACACTTGCTTCACTGGTAGAACGTTGAGAACTTGCTGCCTTTTATTTGCAAGTATGCTTTGAATCTGATGCTACTGACATCTTTCATCCAACATATGTGCAATCTTCTTCATACGATAATGCAAAATTCCATAAAATTTGCAAGAGAGTTGAGGAAATACCGAATGTGTGCTTTCCATAGGTGACGTACCGTACGTACTCTGTTGGACTAAGAATTTCTTTGAAAAAAGAAGTTAATTTTTAACTGGTCGTTAACTCCGATACCATTGTGCCTTGTACGTATCTCATTTTTCTTTATTTCACCTTGATCCCATCTAAACTTGGGATCGGTAGCTTGGGTATTTGTATTTGCCAAGATTTTTTACACTCAGGTGGCTGGCCTTGACAGCAACCCTAAAGGGCGAGCATACTTAGTGATGAGGATTCGAACTCGCGAACTGCAGATTTCTAGTCGAGTGTCTTAACCGCCAAGTCATGCCAGGCATATTGTGCTTTCTATATATATCTTCTAATGATATGTTTCTCAATGAAATTTTTCATATTGTAATCGAAACTGGTAAGAATTTCTCAGATATTAATCACAATACTCCAAGACGTTACTTTCGACTAATACTTCGTTTTTCTTTAAGAAATAGGCTTACGACAAGAAACTACATACGTAAAAAAAAAGAGTATTTACTGTTAATAATATAATTTTAACGTAATTTTCATTTTTCTCTGCCATATAGCTCTTAAAACCACGTTTTACACTTCAGGAAAATTTTCAAATTCCAAGATCAAATTGCTTGATTGCAAAGTTAACTATATTGCTTTAGTTTTGACTGCTTTGTTAGAATGATCTTACAATTCTGGCGACTTGAGCGCATGATTAAAATTTGCCACATTATTTGTCTCTGAAAGAGATAAAAATCCATTACATCAATGACTTTTCTTTAGACAAGCAGAAACTTTTAGATTAGAATAGTTACGATATTGTTCTCACTGCAGAAATTGTAAAATTGTAATTGTTTATATAAAAATATGTATTTTGTTTGTTTTTCTTACTGTGATTAAAATCTACCACGAAATTTCAATCCTTATTCTGTAGTTAAAAAAAAACCTGCTTATGAATAATGCTTATTCTCCATTTTCATGAATTCAAGTTTTTTTTTTTTTTACATATTTCAAACACCTTGCAATCTAAACATGTTTTATTCTGGGATCTATGTTAAACATTAGTAGGAACATGTTTTATTGTGGGGTCTATGCTAAACATCAGCATAAATTTTTGTTTATATATTTGTTCTCATACTACCTATGTTTCAAGAATACTATATGGTCGCTTAGCGGTTTTAGTTTTTGATCTGCGTAGTAAATCCACGTTATATTGCAGTACCACCGTTTAAATAGGGAGTTAGGTTAAATCAACACCTTCCTTAAAATACAGTTGTATCATAAACGTACATTGATAGTTTTACGAATATAATTCATACACACACACATATATACATAAACTGATATATCATAAAATAGACATGATTCTTGAAACATAACTTCCTATTTATTATAATACTGAACCTTTTATCAGCCCTTTACTGTATTTCTACTAGGAATCTAAAGTATTCGTTTTTTTATCTTTCATTTCTATATAAATAGTTATCTGTATCATATTTTCAGCATATCGAACAAAAAATGAGGATATATTTTTAAGCGTGATTAACGCTGGCGTGTCTTTAGGTAAGAAAGTATCAATAAACCATTATTGAATTTCTAAGCATTTCAGTAACTTATTAAGAGCTCAATATTCTTTCTCTGTCCTTTTAGTATATTTTAAGAAGATATGATTGTTTGTGAATAATGCTTATTCACCTCTCCATGTATTGTTACATTTTTTCATTGTTTTATCGTTTGTAACGTCCAAGGTTCCTGCTTAGAACATTTTCTTCGATACTAAATACAAATTAAAAAATGTGGAAAAGTATCTGAATGACCTCAAAACTTTATTTGAGCATATAACACACTGAATCCTTAAGATATTCCAAGAGATAAATTCAGCCGGCCAATATTACGTTAGTTACCAAACCCATGTAAATCTCTATATAAAAATATGTATATTGATTGTGTTTTATACTGAGATTAAAATCTACTACGAAATTGCATTCCTTATATTGAAGTTTTAAAAAGTGTAACATTTCATTGGAGATTCGGCATTTTAAACTCCTTCAGATGGCGTGCCATGATATCACCTCGTAGTGCTGGGTACCATTGATTTGCTTTTCGTAGCAACAACTTTTGTAAACTTTTGTTATATATACTTACAACATCAAAGTTCCCAAGGAAGCAAGTGGTGAGTGAGCAATAAAACCATAGGTTCCATTTTCAACAGGATATAGATGACATTTTCACCCATTATCACAACAAATTGTGAACAATTCTGCATGTTTTTCCTTCTTTATTTCGAAACTCCAGTTCGAATTGTCCTCCAAGGTACTGTCAACTCTGCTATAATAATTACTCTAGTAGGTTTTGACCAGATTACAATGTCTGATCTTAATCTAGTAACTGGAATCTTAAGAGCTGTACGCAGGTCGACAAGTAATTTCCATCCAACTCCTGGTAAATGTAATCAATTCAAGCATTTCTGGTTGTTGTCCCGCTTGCTTTTCCTCCTACTCGTACAAGGATAATAAATATAGATTTCTCTGATTTATGGGTGTTACTCTCGTCACTCTTCTTCCTATGCTATCAACCATGCACTGAGTGCTTTGTTATGCCACCATGTATAACGCCCATCAGCTCTTGGACATGTAGCCAGACTCTGTTCTCACGTGTCTAAACCACTACATAAGAGATATTTGTCTGAAAACAGTCAAACCCCATAAATTCAAATTGACATGGTCGTGAATTAGATCACAAATACTACAGATAACAAAGCCAATATACAGTGACTCCATACGCCATAAGTTTTTCCAAGGTTTACGTTTTTCAACTAAATCTTCTTAACTTATTCACAACTCTTGCTAGATCTGAGATAATAATTTAACATAGCATTTTTCCTTGTCCCCTTTTAGAATCTCCCTGATCCCCATACTTTTCTTGGTGTCTATGCCTTCCTTCGATTACCACCTTAATAAAATTGATGAATCTCTGATTCCACATCTACCTCTATGTTTTTATCCATTAATGATGTATGCTTCACACGTGTCTCAGCCACTTCTACCTTCTCAAAAACTGACTACTTTTCCCGTGTTCTAACATCTGGCATGACACTATTTAAGATAGAATATTCTGAATTTCACAGCATCAGAAACAGTCGTAGTTTCCCATACTTGTCCATGATTGTCGAAATGGGGAGATGAAGTTTTACTGACGTGCCATGCAATGCAACATTACTAAGTGTTCCTGGTACAGCAAACCATTATCTTATGTTTACTGAGATATAATACGTGATTGTCTCTATTCTTGCTTATGGCCATAGAATGCGTGGACGAAGACATACCGAAAGCACTACAACTTATATTTTGCTTTCCTGACAGACCACTATTTTCAATAGCTTTAAGTAAGAACCATATGTCAAACGTATTGTAATATGTCAGAATGAGAGTTCGCACGTTATCAGGGTTCGAAAACATCATAATGGTTTCTTAATTAACATATGTGGAACTGAACTATGCGTATTGAACAAATCAAGCTTCTCACACCTGGTCTCTTGCATTTAATATCAAACAAGAGCACATGCTCTAGACACCCCAAAATTCTAGTATTCCTACTTTCTGTACTGATATATCAATGGATCCATTAACAAGAAGAAATTTCTCAAGCCTTGAGGCCAGATTGGACAAAAAAAAAAAACATTTTCTATCCATATTCAAAAATGGCATTGGCCTAAGCTAGCTAATTTCTTTATACTGCTCCCTCTTTGGGATGAACACCTCATTAGCTATCCACCAACAATCAGCAACAATAGCACACTGTACTTTTTTAATAGCTTCTACAATATCTTAAGTACTGAAGGACACTTTTTTAGGCCTTGTATAACACTCCCTGAATTCCAGAGCAACATTACTTAGAGGGCGCTACTGAAGTTGAAAAGTTAAGCTCTTATAGTTTCTGAAAGTTATTTAATATTATTATTATAATAATTTGTAGTAATTTGGGTTAAATAACACAACAACACCTAGATGTACTGAGATTGGTAAATATAAGTAAGACAGTAATAGTTTTAACTTAAAGTTTAGGGGCGTAAATTATTATTACAACATTAAAATAGGCTTAGTACGTGTAACAGTACTTTAGGCTCAGGTACATTCCAACTTATTGGTAAATGGTAAAACAGGATAAATACATTGTTTTATTAAATAAATACAATCTAAAAACTAGTTTATTGGCTCTTGGTGTTTTGAGAATTAACTTGTTTACTTGAACTTAAATCCATTAGTTTAAGTTCAGCTTATAGTTATAGATATAGGTAGGTTATAATATAAATCAGGCTAAATATATTTTATTATTAACGTTACGTATATTGTTTCCCCCAGTGGCACAGCGGTATGTCTGCGGACTTACAACGCTAGAATCCGAGTTTCGATGCCCGTGGTGGGCAGAGCACAGATAGCCCATTGTTTAGCCTTGTGTTCAATTACAAACAAACGTATATTGTTCTAATAAATTATTAAGTTCTATATAATTAAAGATAAACAATATTACTTTAATTTGAAGACAAAGTAGTGATAAAAATTGGTTCTTAAAGGTTAGGCTTAGCAGTAACAATGTTAAAAGTAGGCTACTGGTATTTGGTGTTGAGTATTTATAAATACAATGGTTAAGACTAGTGTTAAGTGTTCACAGTTTATTAGGTGTAATGGTGCAATGAGTGAGTTTTATTTGGAAACTCAAGACTAGAATGGAGAGTGGCTGGATGGAAGAAAGCAGAGGGTTGTTACAAATGGAGTTCAGTCAAACTGGATTAATATCACAAAAGGGGTACCTCAGGGCTCAGTTTTAGGAACTTTTCTCTTTTCTTGATATACATCAATGACATAGATGAAGGAATAGTCAATAAATTACCTACATTTGCAGATGATATTAACATATTGGATGTTGCTAGCTCTGAAAAGGATGCTGCTGATTTACAAAAGGATTTAAATCAGTTAGTAAGTTGGGCAAATAAATGGCACATGGGTTTCTATTGTAATAAATGTAAGATAATGCATGTGGGTTATCATAATTTGAATCATAAGTATAATTTGGATGAGAATAACCTTAATAGTGTTATGAAGGAAGGAGATCTTGATGTACTAGTCGATCAGTCTCTAAATCCATTCAAGTAGTGTGCTGTTGCTAGTGGAAGGGCAAATAGGATTTTAGGTTGTATCTACAGAAATATTGAATATAAGTCTAAAGAATTTATAATTTCATTGTACAGGTCACTGGTTAGGCTTTGGAATATTGTGTTCAGTCTTGGGCTTCTTACCTTAGGAAATACATTGAATTGTTGGAAAGAATTACTGGGATGGTGTCTGGGATGGAGGGGTTGTCATACGAGGGGAAGCTGAACTCTCTCAAACTGAAAAAAGAAGAGTTAGAGGGAATCTGATTGAGGTGTTTAAGATTGTAAAGGGAATTGATAGTGTTGATGCATCATCTTTTTTCATATCTATCAGTGGGAATAGCAGGACCAGGGGACACAAACATAAATTTTGGCAAGATAGGAGTGTTACGTATAACGAATTTGAAATAGTCCGAAACCGATATTTTAGTTAATTTACGCTATTTGCCAACAAAATTGACACACGCCATTTTCGTTTTTCACTATAAATACGTTTTAATATATATATATATAAAACAGTACAATTTACAGCAACAATTATTACGAATAGTTACCAGAAGCAAAGTTTTATAAAAAAAAAATTCACTAACTTACAAACAACATAAAATCTTTCTAGTTCAGAGTCTCCTTGATATCCAGCGAGTTAACTTGAAGTCGATGTACGTACAATTGCCAAGAGCTACCTAGCCTTGTCAGACACTGAATTATTGAACCGTCGAAGTAAGATAATATTTTCGTAAAACCACTAATGTCCGATGAGAATTCAGTAATACTTTCTGAAAGATACTAACTTCCGATGAGAATCCACTGACGTTCGAAATTCATAACTGTTCCTGTTCAAATGTCGTATATTTTCCGGTTGATAAGGGTTAGCAAAATCACGGTTTATAGCGTACACGGTTATAACAGATTCCTAGCAGACTTATATGCTCTCTTCTTTGGCTTTGATATTTTTATATGTGCAGGAAATGTTTTTCGGCCAACAATACTGAATTATAACTAACCAGATACGGAAGTGGATATATTGTCGATTCTTGTGTTCACGAATATTCTACAACCTTGGAGAATTAGCGGGAGTTTCGCCACACGTAACTAACACTGTACACGTTTTACATATAAACTCAATCCCAACAAACGTTGTCATTAAAATAAATATATAACAAATTCGTTACATGCCATACATATCTGACACTATAAGTTACAC
>NW_013665714.1:717533-726866 GCF_000517525.1 Limulus polyphemus
ATTTTTAAATACAAATTTAATCTAAACAACGTTCATATTAAAAATAAATACATAACAATAAATTCGTAAGTGATAGTGTTGATGCATCGTCTTTATTCATATTTATCAGTGAGAATAGCAGGACTAGGGGACACAAATTTAAATTTTGGCAAGGTAGGATTAATCTTCAGCTGAGACAGTTTCATTTTTTGTAACAGGGTGATTGACCTTTGGAATGAGTTGCCTTCAGATATTGTAGAGGCAGTAAATTTAAGTGGATTGAAGTTTAGAGAATTGAACAGGAGAGATGGACCAATAGGTTCCATGTTGTCCCGAAGCATTGTTATGTTTTATGTTATTACATCTTGCCTTATGAGCAAGCCTGTACTTTATTCCACCTTAGATCAGGTATATGAAAGTATATGTCAAATAACTGTTGCTCCTACTACGTTTTCGGGATATCCAACACAATACTTTTAGTCTGTTCAACTTGTTTTTGCAAACTTATATGGATTTTGAATATAAACAGATCACTGACGTACCGACACATTCGTTTTTTATGCATTTATTAATTGTAGAATGCCTCTTCTTGTATTGTATCTAAAGTTGCTTTAAACTCGGTTTTCTTTCTCTGGAACCTTCTATCAACTTTTCCTTAAAACGTTTTTTCTTGATGAAGCCTTTTTAACTCTCTTCCAAGTTACCTTCAGCTTACGAATCACAGGGCATCTCAAATCCAAACTTAAGACTCACTTTAGATTTATGAATTAAAAAATAAGCTATGAAATATCAAGGTTATCTTTAGGAACTCAGGGATATTAAACTTTGCAATACACATGAAACTTTCTCTTACTTGTACAACAACTACAAAGAGTGTTAATAAGGAAACAATATTATTTTTTAAACACTAGATTGGGATAAGTAAAATCTGATGAATAGACCATGTTACTAAATAATATCCTCCAGGATAATGACATTACACGTTTGTATTTTGTACAATAGGTAATGCACAAAGCAATTAGGAAATGATGAAAACAATTGGCAATGGGTTTGAAAAATTGAATATAATCAAGTTCCTTTCAATGAAGGAAATTAGAGCGTGGTGCATGCATACAAAATTAATAACCTGATTAAGACAACTTGCGCTCTATACATAAAATAATTCGGACTAAAATGGACGATGTTATCCTGTAACATGACAACGCCAAGATGAATATGGCTAGACGTGAAAGTGGCAATAATTAGGAAATTTGTACAGACAATCCTCCCACATTTCGCATATAGTCCTAACCTAGCACACTACAGGACGTTCTTAATGGACATATTTCCAGTTCCAAACAGCTAGTTAACCTGAAACATTTGTGTTAAATTATAGTCATTATATTATGTATGAAGATTCCAAAGCTGGTATGACAAATTTCACAGAACGATGAAATCAATGACTTACCTAATGGAGGGACTATGTTGAGAATTGATGTCTATTTGCCTACATATTTAAATTATTTACATTTTGTTTAGTTTTAAATCGATATGGTTGACCTACAGAAAATAAAATCTAATTTTTTTTAATATCCCTATTAGTTTGTTCGGTATTGTCATTGTTACAACTTCTTTTGGACAAAGATGCGATGTAATAAAATTCTATATCCAATCTAAACCATTTATAGACAACCAAAATTTCCCTTTCAATATATATTTATTTAATATTTTGCTATATCTGTTTTTAATTTTAGTTGATAAGAATTGACTCTACTGTTACATGCTTACGTTTATATGTTGACCTGCTGAAATAGTCGTATACTTTGAATGAACTTGTATATTCAAGATGTGTCCAGCATGTAAGGAAAAATCCAATTTAAAATTTTTAACAGGCTATTTACAGTAATATACGAAACTATTTAGTCCATAGAATGTTAAATATTTCAACTTTAAATACAAATACTTAACGCTTATTCCATCTTAATCCAGAGATTGGATCATCAGTATTAAGATTTGATGAAAGTAGATATATTAAAATGGTTTTAAACGCTTATCATATTTGAAGTTACTACACACTGCTTTGAAAATGGGCTTACACTTCAAATACAACTTAACGGTAGTTACAGTTTGAACTAACAGAACACCTAGATGATAACAATTTCAGGTGATTGAAGACTTATCCTTGTGGTAGTAACATTAAATTGAAAAAAAAATACAAATGAAAATACATAGTGGTAGTAAAATAAAAAATACTATTATTTCTATGAAAGTGTACGCCATTAGCATAAATTTGCAAAACAAAAATAAATGATTCAAACTTTAACCCATTTATCTTACAGTGGAGAATATCATTTCATATTTTATTATTCTTTACAAATCTTGTATTAACTTAGTTCCTTTGTCAATTGTTGCCACTATCAGATATATTTTATTCATTTTCTATTAAAATAAATTTTGTTGACCTAGTTGAAACTAAAATACCTAAACTTACAGTATACTCGAAGTTTAAACAGTGTAGAAGGATACTCGAATATCACTCATTGACATTTACTTGTTCTATTAGATATACTTATAAATTCCATGCTTTTTAAAATAATAATACAAGAAAAAATGTTCCTTTTATTTTCCATTCTTACAAGGCTTCTTAACATTGTACAAACATTTGTTATTCCTAACTAAATGAAGTTAACTAATTTTCAAATATATTTAATATCGTGAATATCTTTACAGTAGATATATTTTATGCATTTAAAACTGTTACATTTCAACCTAACAAAAATCACAAATTCATAGTTATTTGAATAATGCACAACCATGAGATCAAACTGCTCTCTGTCATGAAGTGAAAATTAAATTTTTTCCTTAGTTTTCGTTTTCCTGAATCGTTTGTTCTTTATAAAGTTATCAAGTAATACAATGATATAATCTATATTTAATTGTGTATATCTTAAATGCTAATAACAAAACCCGCATTTATCAACAATTTCTATGTATTTCAAACAAAAGTTCAGTTACAAAGCCCAGTCTTATCCGTAACAATGTTCTTTTCCAGTAAAAGTAATTTTTTCAAGTTTTTGTGAAGTATTTTTCTTCTTTATTGTGTTAAGCATCGAAACGGTTTGTTTGGTATTAAGCACAAAGCTACAGAACTGTATGCCAGACTTACTGCTGAACTATTAGGAGGCGGGGAATTAAAACGGAAATAACTCATTTATCAATAATATACCATTTTAGAGAATTCTAAGACGTGTAAAATAAACGTAATGATGAGGAATAAGAAAGTATTCATTACTTCGAAATCAAAACATACCCTCTTAGATTAGTTAATTAACATTAAAAGATGTTTTTGTGGTTACCTTTAATTTACTTATCTGAGTTTAATACTGTTTAGTAAAACATTAACTAAGGCGATTGCGAATCCCATAGAGAAATTAGATTTTTCAAGTGGGAACTAAAACAAAAGGTGCGTTTACTTTCATTTAATTAAATTCTATATCTATAAAGAGATTGAGTAAGTTATATTAAAATATTTTTGGAGTCTTACCCCGTTGTTACAGCCTGATATAGCTGTCATTAAGATTGTAGTGATAAACTAGAGAGAAGTCAGCTAGTCAACATCACGCACCACCAACCCGTGGGCTACTCTAATCGAATAGTGGGATCACGGCTGAGATAAAATTTGTTGCAGGTCTCTTTCTGGATTGTTCTGGTGCCCCACGTTTATTCATGTTCCTTTGTTTTCCAATGCCATTAAGTATAAGGGATATTCCCTTTTTGGAAATTCTAAATTCCCGATCTATCTATGATTTCAGTGCATGAATACCTTGCGTCGGAAAGGGATGTTACATGCCTTTCCCTAAAGCGAATTATTTCGGTGGCATAACAATACCTAGGAACGCCAAGGAATGTCAAAATTTACTTCTTATACATGCCGTTCCAACAGAACTTTATGCAGGTTGTGGTTGTCACGTAACTTGCTGAGATGCAAATTCAAAGTCATTTTAATATATCGAACTCAACCTTTTCTATTGCCTTCTAATGTTGACAATGGAATCTATAGCTCTCAAGATTGACAAATTCTTAACCTGGGAAGTTTACAATATATCATCAGCTCCACGTTTCTAGATATATATCTCTACATTCATTCACACTTTACCTAACCTACTGCTTGTATAATATAAATAAATATAATTCTTTGTTCTGTCACTATTTCTTTCCATATAAACTGAAACAAATGAAACGTTACATAATTAGAATTACTATTCAGCTTATTTTTTACGTCTGAACTAAGAAATCACGTAGATATATGTGTTTTAAAATTTTTAATTTTTGTATGGGCTTATTAATTGTGAAGTGAAGCAATGTTTGTTGTATTCTATGTTTTTCAGGCGAGAAACCAGCAGCTATTCAGAGGGATGCCAGTCCATCATTGTCGTCCTCAAGCAGTCATCACGATCGTTGTGTTACTTTTGTTGCCGTTGTGGCCTGGGCCCTTTTAAGGTGACAACTGTGTTAACTCCATGTTTTTTTCATTAATAATTTTCTTTTCATAGCAGTCTATCGTTAGATGGAGGAATCATTTTCAGATAGACGTGTGAAAAGAACGCCAGTTGAAAAACACTGAATAAAAACTGGTGAATGTTCTATTACATGTTCGAAATAATCAACAAGTAACAGTGCGGTGACCGCTAGGTGACAGATTAAAAAAAACTAACCAAGATCAAAGCGATCCGCATAAGGTTTTTCGTTATGATCTTTCAGAATATAAGAAAATGTATGTAAATACTCATTTTGTCGTGAATTTCTGATGATTATTTGGTAACTCCTAATATAAATACATGTTTATATATACGTCAACGATAGTTATCAGCACTGAGGAATATCATTGTACGTAGTTTGAGTTCAAAAAACTCAGACAACATCAGAGCTATAAAATAATTGAAACTACTTAAATGATTTTAATATAGATCATCATATTAGGTAAATATTCAGACTGACATATGGCACATGCTTAGAAGAATGAATTATCTTAGAAGTTGATTATACTCGTAAGAAGCGTTGTTATTCTTGAAAATCATTGGAATTACATAATCTCAAAACTTTTACAGATATAGATATGAAAAACATCAAAACTAATCCTTAAATGTATATAAAGTACTTCAATTAATGTTCAAATATATCGTGTACATGAATGTGTGTCAATTTGTGAATGAAATATCCAATGATTTGTCTTAGTACATTTTAAAGTAGCTCCAATTCGTTTCTCCAATACAGAGACGAGGTTAGCCTCCATTCATAGTCAGGGTTGACAGTCAGTTGGAGAATGGCAAATATATAAGCCACACACTGTTGAACTAATTACAGTATTTTTACTGGTAATTTTTATCTCTTTACGTGTGTGAAGAATGATTGTGTCTCACCGATTCAATATACCAAGTTACTGAACGCTCAACAAAACATTTTATTGTGGATCAGAACGTGAAATTGTATTATGTCAGTTTTACTGAAAGTTAGCATTTGGTAAGAAAATGATATTTTCACCTTTAAGAATTACAGTGATTCGGGATTGATGAAAATGGTGAATAAAGGATTTCAGTAATGAAAATGGAGATAAACTTGTGTCGCTTTATTTCACTGATCGCTAATTATCCATTACATAAAATGTATAATATATACAATGAGGAGAGTAATACACGTCCTGGTAAACTCAGTAGAAAATTACATATTAAAAGTACTACAATCACAATAATAAAAAAGTATTAAAGCATCAATTTCCTTGAATCCACTGTAAACTTGTCTATTTCATAAAAAACGTTAATGTGATATTAATGACCGGTCTTATTGGACTGTAAAAAAAAACTTGATTTATTACAAGAAACAGTTAATTAGACAAGCGTCATGATATATTTTTATTCATATAAATTTCTGAAATTAATTGAAGTTTGAATACTTTGGTTAATCAATTCTAAAAATTCAAAGAGAAAATCGAAACAAACGAAAATTATTTTACTTTCATATCTCGTGTTTTTACCGCAAATTAAGATAATATCCAATGTAATCTATAATCGATTTCAAATAGAGTTAACAATCAATCTATTGCAAGAAATATTATAAGTATTTTTGAATATTTCGTTCAAGATCTGTTACATAGTTTTGTGCTTCTTGTGCCAAACAATTCAAAATTCAACAGACACACGTGATTTCTCCACGTGAGGATACTGACGCTTTTATTTCAGTTGTTTGTTTTTAAGAACAAAGCTACAAAATGAGCTCTATGTGCTCTGCTCACTGCTTGTATCGAAATCCGATTTCATCATTTTAATAAAAATGAGTAGCAGTCTGATTTTTAACAAAAAACTTCAGGCGTCAGTGTAAAAAAAATACGAAGATATTTAGTCCCTATAATTTCATTCACATTAATTCAACATATTATACTGCTGGCTACTACGTTGATTTTTGGTGCATCTACTTTGGCTCTGCCTTTGATGGGTATATAACAATAAGCCCCCCAGTGGCACAGCGGCATGTCTGCGAACTTACAACACTAGAAACCGGGTTTCGATACCCGTGGTGGGCAGAGCACAGATAGTACATTGTGTAGTTTTGTGCATAACTACAAACAAACAACCAATATAACAATAAATAGATAAAAGTGTTAAACGTTCTGTGAAAATATCTAAAATATTTCATTATCTCAGTATTTCAGTGTATAAAATATTTGTTTTTTGCATTTAAACCTACGAGACGATAATGCATGTCAATTTTTGACATCTGCTCGTGGACGACTCGAGTTGTGCAATAATGACCGTGTGCAAAAATGTTTTCTTCGGCCAAAAATTTTAATTAAAAGCCTTATTTCAAGAACAAAAATTTTACAGGATGGTACATCAATCCTACTGAAACAGGAAAATGAGTTGTTTTCTTATATTTTATTTAGTTATGATATATTTAACTATCCACAAAATTTCCTGGAATATACCAAACTATTCATGAGTGCATATTATGATAAACATATTAGACCAAAGTTAATCTTTTGCTTACGGACGCACAAATATTCAAAATATGACATTTTAAACAACATAAAATTGTAGATATGAATATGTTTCTGTGAGCGTTTCACATCTTTTCTTAGTATCTTCTATTGCTCTTTGCCTATGGTGGTTTTTCTGCAGCATTAAAGTATGAGTCTACAAGTGGATTAGATAAGTGAAAAAAATAATTCCAGTTACCTTGAATATATTTCGCGTAGTTCCGTGAAAGAAACGATACCCTTAAGTGATTTATATTGTAAAAACTAGTATATCTATCCCAACTTTGACTTTACAATTTACATTATTTTTTAAAAATCAAGATGTGATTAATTCTCCTGTGAAATGTTTACAGCTTTTTCAATCACAAAAGTCGCTAAGCTAGAAAAATGTTGAATAGGGAACAAACTTTACTGCACAACGGAGTAAGCGAACAAACTTTACTGCACAACGGAGTAAGCGAACAAACTTTACTGCACAACGGAGTAAGCGAACAAACTTTACTGCACAACGGAGTAAGCCAGACGAAGAGGATATTGCTTTCATGATTTTGATTAAACTTGGTATAAAAGATGAGTGTTTCCAAGGAGTAAATGAGTAGAATTTGGTGACTGTAGCATCACGATTAAGGTAATGTTGTAGGTCAGCCACTTTCATTATGATGGTATTAAACTGGGATTTTCAAAACCAGTCAAACTCAAGAACAGATTGAGAAAAATATAAGAAATGTAGAATTATACACGGACTTTTTTCTACGTTAAAATACTTTTATTTGTGAGCTTTCGGCCCTCTTACCGAAGCCTTCACCGGGCAACAATGAACTGAGAAAAATATAAGAAATGTAGAATTATACACGGACTTTTCTCTACGTTAAAATACTTTTATTTGCGGGCTTTCGGCCCTCTTACCGAAGCCTTCACCGGGCAACAATGAACTGAGAAAAATATAAGAAATGTAGAATTATACACGGACTTTTCTCTACGTTAAAATACTTTTATTTGTGAGCTTTCGGCCCTCTTACCGAAGCCTTCACCGGGCAACAATGAACTGAGAAAAATATAAGAAATGTAGAATTATACACGGACTTTTTTCTACGTTAAAATACTTTTATTTGCGAGCTTTCGGCCCTCTTACCGGAGCCTTCACCGGGCAACAATGAACTGAGCGATAACAATTCGGTAAACTGTGGAACATGTAACAATAACGACCGATGCCTATATAACTATTTTAAAGTAGGATTTATTAATTACACGGCCTTTCATTAAATCATCATAAAATATTATAACCACATAAAGTATAGACTTCTCTATAAAAGCTTTCTCGGAGTAACTGTAATAAAAGCTTATAAATATACAAATAAAACAAAAACTGAATCTTAAAGAGAGTTTGGAGTTTAATTAAGAAGTTTGTGTTGAATACGATATTGATAAAAAGTATCCACACAATCAAAACTCTTTTCAGCTGTAAAATTATTTTTGGTGAGTTACATCAAACAGGTAAACAACTCAGAATAAAAGAAGAAGTAAATATACGTTTTCGTGATATAAAACTATAGGTCGTTTGAAGACTTTGAAACAGCCATCATACTTGAATAATGTTTCTACGAATTTCTACATTTTTCGATGCTGAACAATGTCTGTTTACTCGTAAATTGCAAAGACCGGTACAACATGTTTATTACAATACAGTTTGAATATTTTTATTTGTATTGTATACTAGAGTTTCAAGTTGTCAAGAGAGATGATTGTTCTGAAAAACAACTTTTTAATATAAAATATATTCGTTTAATGCACAGTTTTACTCTTGGAACTTGTAAATATTTCTATATCTTTATTGTAATGTTTTAAGTTATAAGTGGGATTTTTTTTTTAAATTGAAAGTGTAGGAATGAGTTCACCAGAAAGTGAAGAAAAAAATAGGAATGGACATGGTGTAATAAAACTTCCTCTGTAGAACCTCACAAGGGAGCGTGTCCAACATCCTGTCCATGCCCACTTTGATTATTTGTTCTATTCTGTATACAATAGCTAGATGGGCTAAACTTTTCTAAACTTAGTTATGCTTATCATACAATGACTAGAGGTTTCTGTAACTCGAATTACTGGAGGCAATACATGTACTGTATATTCGTGTGGACACATAACTAAGTAGACATGGACCGGATGTTGTACACGCCCCCTTGTGAGGTTGTACAGAAGAAGGTTTATTACACCATGCCCAATCCTGATTTATTTCTTCACTTTTTGGTGCACCCATTCGTACATTTTCAATTTAAAAAAAAATGTGTTTCCTCTTATTCATAAACGTTTTTCATACAAGATGACATGAACTTATGCATCATTCATTC
>NW_013665714.1:727535-732029 GCF_000517525.1 Limulus polyphemus
GTATATATATATATATATATATATATCATCAGTGTGGGTATGCAGCATAATATTGGTATGTGCAAATAATGTGTGTGTGTGGTGTTCATTCTCTTCACGTATGGTGTGTGTACACATTATGAGTGTTCATGTGTGCTGTACATGTGATGACACTCACTCCATAGTGTTCAATGTCATTTGTAGTGTGAGTTGTGTGCATATAATAAGGGTTAATAAATTAGTTAATTAATTTAATTAAACACTTCACCCTAGCACTAGCACGTGGTCCCTGTGCTATTGTTCTATTTGGTACACTTATAACTATGGTAAGTCTGTTTATTACACAGCTAGAAGCGTTCAACAATATCAGACCGTCAGTGAGATTGAGAAATTTGTGGTTTTGTGAAATTTTTATCTGCTTTGCTGACTTTCTAAACTGGTTCTGTGACTTGTAACTTTGTGTGTGGTTTGTTTATCATCTAAGAATTTATTATTTATTATATTTTTATTATAGTTTGTATTGCATATATTGTGTATCCGCTCTGTTCGTACTATAAGTATTACCGAACTTATGATAAAATCATAATTTTATATAGTTGCATTCACACAAGTACTAAGATATATTCTTAGAGGCTTTTCTTTCACTTTCCAAATGATATTAAGTAGATATAGCATATATTATCATTCTAGTAAACATGCAATAATAATATGTCACAACACATATCCCAGTAGTTAGGATGTTGTACTTTATATCCAAGAATTCAGGTTCGTGTCCCCTTCCCATAAGATCGCGCTATGCACTTTAAAGTTATGGGTGCATTAGAATGGTGACGATTAAATCACATTATTCCCTTTGATTATCCCAAGAGTTGCTGTTAGTACTGTTGACTAGTAACATTCACTCTAGTTTATCAGTTCAAAATTAGGGACGACTAGTGTTTATAGCCCTTATGTAGCTTTGAGCGAAATATTTATTAATCAGTATTTGATCTTATTAATTATTAATATGCAAACTTGCAGATATAACTTCCGCTTGCAAATACCTCATTTTCAGCGACTTCTCTGAATGGGTCATAAAATTAATTTTATCTGCTTAGAGTAATCTGTATGAAAGTGAATAACAAAATGTGTGTTGACACTTCAAGCATTAGGACAAAATATATGAATCTCTAAAAGCTGTCAAGAAGATTCAATTCTAAAATAAAGTTTATTGCACGAATTTTTACATATTTAAATTAGAATATGTACTAACACTTTTTTGAGTAAAACATTTTGCATTTTGGTGACGCGAGTATCTTAAATAATAACCTATATCTTTTAAAACTAGAGTCTTCTAAGCATAATGACTTCAAATGCACAACAAGAATACAATTTTTTCACATTGATTTCTTTTTGGAGCTACAAGTTTAAGCCTAAAAAGCACCTTTTTTGCGCAACTGTGCTTAATGGTTAGGTTAGAGGCAATTACGATTCTAGTATATTCGTCCCTATTAACGAACCATATTGAACAGATGGAAGGCATGCCAGCCTGCCAGCAGATCTGCAGTAATAATGCATTTTTTATAGAGTTTTGAATTGAATAACGGAATCCATAGTCATACTTATAACGTGCTCATAGATGAAAGTTCGGAACGTTCTAAACGGTATTAAGTCTCGAACTCTGGAACATTCGATCAATAGACCGACAATAACTAAATTAGGCCAAACCGGCCTTTTTGTTTTGAAAATTCTCTCACTTTTTCGAACTGGAAACGAAAGTAATAATAATGATTACCATATTTCTACCACGGTAGATCATTCTTTATGATTTTGTTCTAGTTATACAAGTGCATGCTCTAGGCGATTTTGAAATTGTATGTTTGCGATAATTGCTTACAAACATATTTGATGTATATATTGTGTTGAAACTTCAACTTTTGACGTTGCTGTAGACCTATGTATGAGGAAAGCGATCATTTTGGTTGTTTGTGTGTCTTAGAGCAAAGCTACACAATAGTCCATCACAAGAAAGCAAACCTCAGATTTTAGCATTGTAAGTCCATAAACGTACCATTAACCCATTGGAAATCCTTTTGTTTACAACATGCACATGTGTATACGAATGTGCTTCTTTATTTGTAGTTATACAGTGGTACATGAAATAACAAAAAATTAAATAATCTAATTTACTTTTGACTACGCGAACCTATATTCTCTTTTAACGTAAACAATGTGCAAGAGTATCGAATTTCTGTCTGAATTTAAATATTAAAATTAAAATATGTTTTGTAACTTTTCAAATGTTAATATGTTTGAAGTTATAATCAAAAAAGGCTTCTACGTTATAAAGATACAATTTACTTAGAAAAGTAGCATTAACTTGATCAGACGTAAGTAATGTAATAGACGATTACTACTTAGCTATCTGATATTAAGATTAGTAATAGTAAAAACAATCGGGTATCATATTTTCATTTTCAAGTATAAATAATAGTTTTATTCTGTTGGTGTTTTGTTTTTCGGAATAAATTTATGTAAAAAAAAATGCAGTATTGCAATCTGACAAATGGCTCGTTAGAAATACTTTCTAAATGATATACAGGTTCATTTGCCAAAAAAAAAACTGTTAATAGAAAACATTTTCCTATGATTATTTATTGTTGCTCTTATATATTAATTCAAAGAAAATTTGTCAGTGAAAATAAATTATTTAGCAGTGTAACGTTTACTAATCTAATTTAAAAGCGTAACCTTATAACACTGTTTTCTATAGAACTTGATGTAATAAAAACGAACGCAGTTTAGAAAATACCAGTCTTCAGATATTTCATATGTGGTGTTTTTTTATTTTGATAGAAACGTACGCATATTAACATTTGTGTCTAGCTATTAATATAATATTTTCCGATAAGAGAATTAAAGGGTTTGGATAGCTTTTTATTGGAATTAATTACTCTAAGTAATTACTTAAGCTCTAGTCTAAACGATAATGGATATTAGATCACATTGTTACATGAAGCTGGACCCACAAAGAAGAGACAAAACAAATGAGATAGAATTGGTTTAATTTCAACCAAAAATGTCTTAAATACTACATATTGTTTTCAAAAAAAAAGGAAATGAGCCGATAAGGTCTCACCAGCATTTTGTGAACACGGTTAGTAGAATTAAAAAATATTTAGCTGTAGCATATATGCAGCAAACATGTTTGAAGTCTAAGATAGGGGATTACTCGTAAAATTGTTACGCTAATTAAGTGAATATGTATATACTGAATGCTCATTGTGTCTGAAAATTTTAAGAAATTTTGCGCAATTTTTTCAAAAAATAAAAATATGCAAAAATTAGCAAGAAAATAAAGATAATTTTGTAACGATACAAAAAAAAAGTTAAATAATCTAGAAAAAGAGTAAACAAAATCGAATGAAATAATGAAAAAAGGACTGATAATTGAGGTAATACAGAAAACAAAGGAATATTTAAAATTGAAGAAGAAGAAGAAAGAGAAAGTTGCAAAAACAAAGTTAAAAGATCAGAAAAATGTTGAAAATGTGTAGGGAAAACATCAGAAACATTAAGGTTGCAGAAGAGAAATAGGCAAACGTTAAGTGACGACCAGAACGAACAAAGTAAGAAGGAAAGATCAAGAAAGTGAGGAGAATGTAGGAGATCAAGAAAATAAGAATAACGTTAAAAAAAGAATTGAACTTTGGGAGAATGTAAAAAAGGACTGTAGAAACTACGAGAAAAAAGTAAGAGGTGGAAGAGGGTGAAGAAAGCTGTTTGGAAAGGTCAAAGAGATAAGAAAAAACATTATAATTAAAAACGGAAAATTAAGATACAGAAAAATAATAATCAAAAATGAACAGAATAGAAAAAAACGTATGAATGAAGTGCGTGAAAGATGAGAAAAAGAAGTAATGAAGCAAAAGATTAGAAATAATGAGAAGGTAGAAAATGAATATAATTCTATTTATAACAAGGCTCATCCATACCTAAGAACGCTGTATGAGTTATATTGTTTTTGTAATTTGTTCTTTCATGCTTCATCCAAGTATATTTAGATGCTAGAATGGCTATGTGTGTTTAAGCTCTATATATAGCTATGTATAAAATAACACAGCACTTCTCACCTTCAGGGGTACAACCAGTACAGTATTACGCAGCTTGAATGAGTTAGGTCACATGATCGATTACAATATAGGTTACTTCACAACTGAAAAACAATAATAATGGTACAAGTTAATTCACTCATTTTGATTAGAGTTATTATTATTTTAAACACAATAGAGTTATTCTGTAAACTAATACCACGATCTTCATTATAGAGATCAAAGACAAGTACGATCTTAAGATTCATTTACGTTTATCATGTTGAGTTTTTAAAGCTATATATGTCTAACCTATATATACACCTGGAAAAAAGTTAAGCACCCCCGTGTTTTTTTCAAGTGACTCAGATTCGACGTTCTTGTCTTAATAAGTATTGTCAGTGAAAGCCCAAAAACGTTATTGAATTGTCAAATCACATTACAA
>NW_013665714.1:732106-732824 GCF_000517525.1 Limulus polyphemus
AGTCATCGAAAAGTCAGTATCGGGTATATCCACCGTTTGCCTGGATGACTGCTGCAACCCTGCGCCGCATACTGCCAGTTAGACGTCTGATTTGTTGAAGCGTGATCTGTCGCCATTCTCGGTGCAAGTGAGCTTCTAACTGTTGCAATGTCTGTGAAGGAGGCTCCAAAGCCTGTATTCGCCTACCCAATTGGTCCCAGATGCTCTATAGGGTTGAGATCTGGACTTCTTGCTGGCAAAGGAAGAGTGTTGACGGATTCATTCTCTAAATAAGCCTTTACTGCCCTAGAGCGATGAGGTCTAGGTTTGTCATCCATGAATAAAGGTCTTGACGCTAACGTATGGTTGTCAAAATGAGGCACAACTACAGGTGTAAGCACGTCCCTGGTGTACTTTTCGCCAGTAAGGTTGCCATTGATTGCTACCAAATCCAGCTTGACAGACACAGCACCATACCATAACTGAGCCCCCACCAAAAGGCACTGTTGGAACAATGTTTCTTGGAGTGTAAGCTGCGTTACGATGCCTCCAAACACGGGTTGGACCATCAGTTACGTGGAGTAAAAATCTACTCTCGTCTGACCAGCGTATTCGTCACCAGGTTTGAAGGTTCCAGTTCTGCCTTGCTCTGCACCAGGCCAACCACTCCCTGCGATGGCGATCGTGAAGTGTAGGGCGTTTTATGACTCTCCTTGACTTCAGTCCCGCTAATTTTAAA
>NW_013665714.1:733830-736903 GCF_000517525.1 Limulus polyphemus
ATTTTCAATAAGCAATCCTGAAAAATATTTGGGGGTGCTTAACTTTTTTTCCAAGTGTATATATGCATTTTCACAATTAATGCATGAGTTACATTAAATAACATTTTCTAATTTAGGAATTGTATTTTTAAGATGATTCAATATATTATTTTAAGTATTATATGCTCTATGGGCTACTTGAAGTCCGTTCTACAGGAAATAAGTCTAAATAAGCAAAATAGCCTTAGGGGTATTGGAACAACGTTAATTAGTAAAATAAAATTAGAATAAATCTGAATGGTTCTAAGTGAAGTTTCATATTTAAGGTTTTTTACAAACGATGGAGAGTAAAAGCTTTTATAGAGTTTTTAGAAGAAAAGCTTTATGACTTGGTGATGATGAGATTGAAATTGTAAGACGTTCACTTCAAAGCGGCCAGTTTTAGTACGAGTAGTGTCAATAAAGGAACATGCTTAAAGTTTATTTCTGCACTGAAAACTGAATATGCGGGTTAAAGCAAGTCTCCTAAGTATGATATCTATGATATGTGATTCTGGTAACACCACACAAGTACCTTCAATGTGCCGATTCCATATTTTAGGTGGCTAATGATAGCTATGATATGTGATTCTGGTAACACCACACAAGTACCTTCAATGTGCCGATTCCATATTTTAGGTGGCTAATGATAGCTATGATATGTGATTCTGGTAACACCACACAAGTACCTTCAATGTGCCGATTCCATATTTTAGGTGGCTAATAATTGTCAGTTTCAAATTATTGCTCTTCCTGGAGAAACTGGTAATTTTATTTATGAAACGTCAGAGCAAACGAAAAGAAAACATTGTACCAGGGTTCCGGTTACACAATCAACCGACAAAAAATAGCTGCCAGTTTATTTCCACAACAAGTTATTGAAAGTAAAGCGTGTGTTTTTAGCAGAGTTCTTAATTTCACAATAAGTTCCTCTTATATTCTAATTGCTAATATTTGTTCAACTTCAGAATTTGCTCTTCAAGGCCTACAAGATAATCACAGAAACAATGCTGATTCGATTAGATTACAGACTGGTGATTTTATTAAATCTGCGTATCAAACCTGGCTTACTTAAGAAGATATGTCTCAATATTCTATTTTTACCTACATATAACACTAATGCGCCCTTAGTGGTTGATAGAAGTCAGTACAATAAACAAAGTTAAGATTGTTCAAGATCCTACAAAATCTACTGAGCGCAATACTAATGAAACAAACAAATTAAGAAGCAGAATTGTATTGCTGATGAAACTCATAAGTTACTTAGTATCGAGGCTGTTACCCCAGGATTTTATGAGTAACTAAAAGAAGACCCATAAAGCAGGCGTACCTTGTTGATTAATTATATCTTTTATTATTCAGTTGCTTATAAGATTTTTAGCTTATTTGCCAATATTTTTGATCCGTCAACTAATAACACTAAATTCTGTGTTAATAATTTTGAAGAGTCTTATTCATTTACATCCAAATATATCTTTAATGCAGAAGTATTACTAAAAAAATAATAGAATGTATAGGTTCACATTTTACGTCATCTGACAATTTAATTATGAGGGTATTTAACAGATGATCATTCATTTACAACTAAAATATTGAAATTCTATCGCGTTCTGGTACTAACGACCTGAATTTAATCATTCCCAAACCCTGGCCAAGTGATTAGGGCGCTCGACTCGCAATCTACGGATATGAATCCCCGTCACACCAAACATGCTCGCCCTTTCAGCCGTGTGGGCGTTATAACGTGACGGTCAATCCCACTATTCGTTGGTAAAAGAGTAGCTCAAAAGCTAGTGGTGGGTGGTGATGACTAGCTACCTTCCCTCTAGTCTTACACTACTAAATTAGGGACGGCTAGCGCAGATAGCCCTCGTGTAGTTTTGCGCGGAATTCATAACAAAAAAAGAATTCCCAAACCCATAAAGCTTCTATATAAGAACTTTTGTTCTTAAAAAGAAGATAAAAAATCAAGAATTAATAAAGTTTAAAATACTCTGTTTAAGACTGGATATTGTTCATTGAAAAAAAACAACTTAAATACATATGAGTTTTCCTTGTTTTTTTTAGTACAAAACTACACAGTGGGATATTTTGATTTGTTCACCTTAAGAAATCGCCTGTTTTGGAATTATAAGCTCATTGACTGACCGCTGACCTTCAGAGAAACAGCTATTTTATCAGTATTTTTTGAAAAGCTGATTTCAGTTAAAGTACCCAAAAACACATTAAGTATTTAAAAAATTATGTCACATTGATGGAAAAGTTCCTAAAGAAGGTAAAAATAATTGTTTATTCTGTCGCATACAATAATTGTGAGATTGTTTATATAGACCAGACATTTATAACTTTGAAAACACCGAAAGATGATCTTAAAAAATCCATAAGCTAGATCTTATTTATCAGGCTTATAATGAAGTTTGTGATACCTACTGACAGCCTAGTTGTATTCTTTTTAAAAAAATATTACCCTTCAAAAAGGTTATTTCTTGAAACATGGACTGATGTTAAAAAATCATGATAACTGTAACAGTGATAAGAAGATTAATTTAAGTCATTTCTACCTAAAATGTCTTAGCGTTTTGAACTGTGACATGACCTATAACGTTATCTATCACGTGATTTAGCTTATTTAAGCTTGTAATATTGCAATAACGAACCCTTTATGATAAGGAAGAGCATTTTTTCGAAACGGTGGCTCTTTCTGAGAAACATGTTTAGTCACTCTTAAATATTTTGAACATAGACGCGTTTTATAAACATAAACAAATAAAAAAATGTAAAGTTATTTTTCAATTCATTTAACATAGCTTGTGCAATGAGAATGAGATCGACCAATGTTCAGCTTCAGAGAACATTCATAGAACTTACAAAAAACTGTGAAATGATACTTTTAAGAGGTTTTAATTTTGGTTTGCTTTGAAACAACATTAAGTGTATTCTTGGTTTAGCCACTATATTTTTTTTCCACACACACACACACATATATGTTTATAATCTACATTAAAGGTTTGATAAATAGCTATTCTATTGATTTTGAATAACAAAAATTAAATTT
>NW_013665714.1:737289-742446 GCF_000517525.1 Limulus polyphemus
AATAGCTATTCTATTGATTTTGAATAACAAAAATTAAATTTTTATGGATTTGAAAATAGTATTAATTTCTATGGATTTGAAAATAGTATTCCATTTTTATGGATTTGAAAATGGTATTCCATTTTTATGGATTTGGAAATAGTATTAATTTCTATGGATTTGAAAATGGTATTCCATTTTTATGGACTTGGAAATAGTATTTTATTGTACTAGAGAAATATAAACAGGTGCATGAAATAAAGTTGTAACTGTCTTTCTTATCTTGATTTTAAAATTATAAAAATTATTCAGGTTGTAATCATTGTAATGACACGTGTAATTGTTGGATAAAATAATCTTTTCATGCACATATATTATTCAGAGTGTCTTTTAAACAAGAGTGTCTCCTGGATAAAGTAATACAATCTAGCTACATAGTTTCCCAAGAGAAGTATCTTCGGCCATTGTAGCTTTCTGTCTTAGTTGAAAGATTTATCCTGCTGCTATAAATAAACATCAGTGCTGAAAAGTGCACGGAAAATTTAAATATATTTTCAGTTAAAGCTAATTAATTACTATTTATTATCAAATTAATAACTCGACTAGATTGTCAGTCGTATAAATAATTATTCTCCTAAATCTTAAAATTAAATTTGTAGTGATGCAAGGATATTAAAGAATAAAATTTTGAATGCGAGGATAAATGATTAATTCTATATCTAACCATTTCATTTAAATGTTAATTTTGTCTAATTTTCAATAAGAAAACACTCTCGACCAAATATTTTCGAGTTGCTTATAATTAACATACATTTATCATACAAAAAATCAGAAGTTTTGAAAACGGGCCAATTGCTGGTTAAACCGCTATATTGAACACAATCAGAGATTTTGTGGCGACCTAAAACAACCATTATTTTTAAGAATCGACAGACCTTGGATTTATTTTGTTTCATTGAACATGTTATTATTGAGGATTTTTTCTCATTCATACGACCCACTTTTAATTTCATTACCCTTAAAATTTTATATTTATCTTAGTTTAATTTATTATCTTTAATTATTTGCTTTAATTTATTTATTGAGACTCGTGAAAATTCTTTAAAGTTAAATATGAATCTACATTTTTCAAAAGTGCTGCTTAATATCATCATTTTATTTTAATTATGTTTTTGCCTAGATTTTTCCTCATTATTTTTATGTATATAAGTATATTTGACAGTTGCAATCTAAAGTACATCTTGTATGGGCAAAAAAACTACGTCAGACAACCCAAGGATCAGAAATAGCCATCATTATTAATTGTTGACCAGAATACATCTACATTGTTACTGTTATCAGGAATAGCCAACATTATTTTAGAATTGCTGACCAGAAGGAAGCAGTTAGTCAACAAAACATGTTTACGTTGTCACTGTTATCAGAATAATGGGATTGACTGACCGAGTATTATGCCCTCACAGTTGAAAATACGGAGAATGTTCAGCAGCGTATCGTCGTTTAAAGACTGGATCTTCTGTTCTGTAATCCAACACAATAAACATTAGGTCATACCTTGCATATAAATATAAGTACACATATGTGCATTAATCCATTAAATTTCAATGCCTTATCCATAGATATCAGTACATTCTTAAATTCTGGGGAATATTGTAATTTATAAGTTAAAAACAGTATCAAAACTTGAAACTGTGTAATAGTTGTAGTATGCGAAGGCTACAATGTGTTTCTTTTCCATTTCATTTATATAATTGAACATATAAATACAAATGTTTCAGAGTTTTTCATGCGTATGTGTAAACGGGTGCATTTATAAGTTTAATAATATAGATCGATTTTGGAATACCACATTTGTGGTTGCCTTGGTTACTTAATGATAAGGGTCATTCCCCTTTGGTGTCACTTTAAGCCTTCTCATGAAATAAGTTGCTTTAAAGCTGTATAGTTTTATACTATTGTGTTTCTCTAGCACTTGGACTATGTGACAGGCTTTGTAATATCACTTTGCTGGTTGACTGACCATTGATGTGTATAATGCATACTCTCCAGCTGAGATGTCACTATTACTTTCTATATATATATGTAGCCTCCCAGTCTTACTCAGATCTTCCAACTAATTGCAAATTTTCTTTCGCATTTTTGAAGAGATCTCTTCATTTAGAGAATAGTGGTGTATCGTGTGTTTGTGTACTCATCACCGTTATTGTTTTTGTATTTCATAAACTTTTACTAATTCTGTAAAGGTCCATGACTACGATCTTAACACAGGTACACAATCATGGAGGAGTACCATAGCCTGGTACCTCTAGAGCTCTTAAACAGGTTTTACCTAAGTGTTTAGATCCAAGTGTGCACAACTCATGGACAATTCAGAATCAACAACAAGAATATGCAAGTTGATTGTTCTGAGATCATATGAAGAGTATCTTTTGGTTTTCCATAATGTCGTCAATCAGGAAAAACTATCTCTAACCTTAAATGTTATTGGAGGTGCTGCTAGTGAAGGTCATTTGCCAGCCACAGCTGCCTCACTGTCAGAAGGGATAGGTGGCAGAAAGGGGTGAATATGTTAACTGTGTGGTAGCAGACAATTGCTTGTCCATAATGAGAAGCATGCTGTCAGTACCACAATGCTTTGCAGGGATGTGGAGGTCAACCAGAGCCTGTAAACTATAATTATTTGGTTATTCCTCATTTTGCTTACTAGGAACAAGAGCCTAATGTTAATCCCAATTTAGAGGTCTTTATACATCAACAAAACAGTGTATGTTTGACATTTTGAGGTTCCAGCCTGGTGTTGACGAAGAAACATTGGAAGGTGCTTTGTTTCTGCAGTCATAATTCCCTGTTGGTAAAGTATATTTCAAGGTTCCAGCTAAAGAAGATCTGGATTGCTTTCTTGAATTTTCTAGTCATGTAACTGCCCAGAACATTGGATACAAGGACAGGTGATGCATTGAGTGATGTCGAACTTTGACTGTCTGGTAACTGATCCAATTGACACTCCAGGAAGGAAAAATTGAGTGACTGGAATACATATGTAGTTGAGTTGTTTTTATATCAACCAACCTATGATGAGGCCAAGGCTCAACCGAGACATCTCAAACAAATGTCCATAAAATATTCTAAATTAGACTTCAATAAAGGCTTATTCATCGAAGGTCAAAATAACTTTCTTACTGCTTCAATTTAAAATTATAAAAGGGAAACCCAAATTTATATTTGAGTTATTTACCACTATCACATTCAGCAGAATATTTCAGGATTTTATAAGTGGTCACGCCTAATTTCTCGTTTTTCACAACAACATTGCTTTCTTTTATACAAGAGTTTGTTCTGTTTCAAATCATTTCTCAGGTGCTAAATTTTGCACTTTTATATCTGTATGCATGTTATGGCGCAGTCGCTAACACTGCCAAGGTATTCTTAAATGATAGAAATGTTCTCAGTAGTATCAGCTCCACCTAGCGTTTGATTATCATTAATGAATTTGGAAATACTGCTATAAAAGAAGGAATTCAAATCGTTTACACAAGTATTGAACAACAAAGACCCAAAATCGTATTCTCTCAATCAGAAAAATCCCAATTCACCATCATTTTCTGCTTTTTACCATTTCTTAACTTTTCTATCATTTGTATAATCACAAAACTTAATATTAAACTCTCGTGTGTCACGTTATCAGAGAAATTCTGAAAGTTAACATAAACAACATCAACCAGATTAAATTTACTCAGACGAGCTGCATTGCAATTAAAAAACTTTTATAAGTTTGTAAGATAAGAAAACTATGTTAAGAATCGTTAATTCAATGTCATATTTCCTTATACTTTTCTAAATGACCTTAGACAGTAGATTCCAGCAGCTTGTAAACCACATAATTAATTCTAATAAGTCCATAATATAATAGATACTCTTGACCCTTATTTTTATAACCTACTAGTCATAAGGTCTTCCTCTAGAGACAAGAGGTTTTGATGAATAACAGTTAAAGCCTAACCAGCATTTTGTTAAACTTCTTAAGAATAAATCTCATCAGCTTTCTGAAAACACCTTAATAATTCAGAAAAAAATGCAAACAAATGAAAAATCCCTCGTATTTTAGAAAGAAATTAATCAGATTAAGATTTTTTTTTCAAGGGTAAAAACACGAGTTAAGGTTGTTGAGAATTTCGGCCATGTTTCTTTCCCCTTCTGAATCTCTGAACACTTTTAAGTAAATGTGATATTTTAATCTATAGGGATCATAATAGTCCTCTTAACCTTTAAAATAATATTATCTTGTTATTTTATTATTATTTTCACACTTTCTAGCATCTATCATTCTACTAGGAAGTTTCAGCTCCTTTCAGACCTGTAGCTTTTCATATGGGCTGAGCATAGCTCAGTGCTCAGGTTCTGAGTTCGCATACTGTTACTGTATTGGGACCATTGGTGCATTATATAAGTGACGGCCAATCTTCACTATTCGATCTCACAAGATAAATCCAAAATTTAGAGATGAGAGAATTTCATTAGCAGTATACCCTCAAAATTAGGGGCATCTAGCTCAGAAAGCTTTCATGTAGCTTTACGGGAAAGCCTACAAATAAACAACGCTTTTCACATATTGATAATTCATTTTATTCATCTAAGAACACTTGAGAGAAAACAATCTTTATTTAACTTGAAATGTAGGGTTCGTAACTGCGCAACTGATCTAAAGATACAGTTTACTTTAGATGAATAAATTATTTTGGAAGTGTTGTTAATGGACTATATCTGCATAAGAAGCTTTTGGACGACGTTTCGTTCTACCAGCGCAAACCTTCACCACACTTGCTGAAGATCTACGTTAACAGCTCGAAACCCTTCCTAAACAGATGTAGTCCATTAACAATGTTCTTCAAGTATACTATCCTCTCTCAAACTTGAGCACAGTGGTAACAAGAGAGAATTAAACAGTCTATGATAACAAGAAAGGGAACACATTGTTACGTATTGAGAATTTGAAATAATCCAAGACCGCGTTAAATAATTTAACTTTTAATAGTTGAACCGTACCCTGGATTTCGGGTTTAGAAACAAGCCGATATTTTATTTAATTTACGCTATTTGCCAACAAGATTGATTCACACCGTTTTTGTTTCGAAACAAATACGTTTTAATGTGTATATACAATAGTATAATTTATAATAG
>NW_013665714.1:743121-744482 GCF_000517525.1 Limulus polyphemus
AGCTTACATGGTGATAACAGTTTCATAGTAGCACTGTCTCGTCTCTGTTCTCTGTTGTCTGCTGATTTATTGGCGTGATGCTCAGATGTTTTTATAGTTGAGGCACATTTTTTTAGAACCTTCTAATAAGACCGGATACGGAAATGGATAATATTGTTGATTCTTGTTCACGAATGTTCTACAATCTTGGAGAGTTGGCGGGAATTTTGCCATACATAATTAATACGGTAAGCTAGACACGCCCTCAAATATAAACTTATTCGAAACAAACGTTGACATTAAAATAAATATATCACAAATTCGTAAAACGGAACACATATCTGATAATACAAGTCACGCCTATTTCTAAATACAAATTCAATCCAAACAATATTCATATTAAAAATAAATACATAATAATAAATTCGTTACAACATTAAAGAAAAAATAATAATATCAGACAAAAATTATGTAGAAAAAACATTCGGAGAACGAATATGTACCTATTGGTTAGAATGAAGTTTAAATTTACCTCATATTCTAAAGAACATTTAATTTGTTAATTTAATTTAATTTTCTATCCCAGACGAGCTGTTTCGTTCTCTGGAATTAGAGAAGAGTCTATTGGCATTGTTTTTGAGGTATTGATATCAGCCATCCCTGCATTTACTTCCTTTTCTGACACGTTTTTTTCTTTATCAGGCACGTGGTAGCACTGTCTATTTAGGGATGGCTTGGGTTGTTCATCGAAATGGTATTTTAAATTGTATACTATATTCAAAGCCAATAAAGTAAAGTCTAGGAGCTTATACCGCTAAAAATTGGGTTTCGATACTCACAGTGAGCAGAATACAGGTAACCCATTGTGTAGCTTTGCGCTTAACAACAATCAAACAAGAAAGCAACTAAAATAATAACCCATAGGTTAAAACTTCATGTGTTACGAGTGAATAAGGTAATTAAATATTCATACAAAAAATTAACATTTCTTTCAGTATTGTTGAGGAATTAATTAGTAATAACGTGGTTAATTTTCTTGTGGACCAGGTTTGTGGAAGAAGATGAAAAACTGGAAAAATGAGAAAATCTACGGACATATTTAGGACTTAATTTTTTTTGTTTTGGTCATTTATGAGAGGCCATAGTATTATCTGATATCGAAGTAAACCAAAACAGGTGGAGAAAATCAAAACTGGGTTGAATCAAACATATTTTTCTATAAATGTAAAACGAAACATTCTTTAAAGAATTAAACTCAAAAATATGAAACATTTGCGTGAATTATTTTGGATTAACATGTCATTGCATGAATGTGTCTTGACTAACAAATAATTTAGAATTTTTCCAAGGAATCTTTTTCCATCTCATGAAATAATTCACTT
>NW_013665714.1:744503-749764 GCF_000517525.1 Limulus polyphemus
AATATATATTTAATATAATATGTATAATATATATATAATATAATATGTATAATATATATATAATATAATATGTATAATATATACATAATATATAATATAGAAGTTCCCAAAAACTGTATTCTAAATAACGTTTTTAAAGAATTCTCTAACAAGACTATTAATATAATCAACCAATCCCGTAAACTGAAAAGTAGCTTCATAAGTAACGAGATCAAATCCATTTATAATCTGAAAAAAAGACACTAACATTAAAATTGTAAAAGCTGATAAAGGCAACACCACTGTAATCATTAACAACTCAGAATACATCGACAAAATGAACGACATCCTTTCCGATAAAAATAAATTCAAAGCCACCCCCAAACAACCCAATAAACACACACGAAAAACAACTAAACAAACTTTATTACAAGTGAAAAAAGACAATTTAATTACTGAAGATCTTTATTTTTATCTACGTAAAACTGATTCACGCACACCACACTCTATGACATTCCTAAACCACACAAACAGAACTGCCCCCTACGACCTATACTGTCCACTTATGATTCATTCAACTACAATATTGGCAAATACATAGCCTGGGCTCTCACACTATATGTAACATCTGCAGTTTTATTTGTTAAAGATGCCTTCAATTTCAAATACACACTAGATCAACTAAATTCGAAAGCCTTAACGGCTAGTTTTGATGTCGTGTCACTTTTCACTGAAGTCCCCGCCAATGAAGCTTGCAATATTGCACTTGACCTTTACATTAATGACCCCAACAAGTTAATCCACATCCCCGGCACACTTTTTGCTTCTCTCTTAGAATTTATAACAACTAAAAACAACTTCAGTTTCAACAATGAACATTTCCTTCAAATAGATTGTTTAAGTCTTGGTAATCCTGTTTCACCCGTTCTTGCCAATATATTCATGACCCAAATCGAAACCTAAGCTATACATTCTGCGCTTCATCACCCTCTGTACTGGTACAGATATGTCGATGACACTTTTGTTGGTTTCACTTCTACAGAACACAAACTAACTTTCTTTGAACACATAAACTCCATTCATCCCAACAACAAATTTACCATAGAACACGAAAACAATAAACAGTTATATTTTCTTAACCTCAACATTATTAGATCGGATACACAGTTTAAAACCAAAACTCACCGCAAGAACACATACACCGCTCTCTACATCCACTGGAATTCCGTTCATGACACCACACCAAAAATTAATACAGTGAAAAAGCTCATAAACACAGCCACAAGACTTTGTTCAACGGACTACATAGATGAAGAAATCAACCACATAAAGCATTCCTTCATTCACACCAACAAATTTCTACCAGCTATTGTTGAAAAACTCTCCAACATTTACCAACACAAAATTCAACTCACGAACAAAATTGATACTAACAAACGCAACAAAATAACATTACACTGCAGTTTGCCTTTTGTCATTAAAACCAGCTCAAAAATTATCCACACTTGGACAGAACTAGCAATTAAACATAAAATTCCTGTCAACGTCAAATTCTCTGAAAAACTCGGCCCTAAGTTATAATCGTTACAAAACAAAAAAATATTTAGAATCACACAATACCAACGTCATTTGCAAAATTCACAGAACAGAATAAAAAAAAGGTCCCATGTTTTCCACCATTGCAGCTAAACAAAACATAGCATATCTATTAAAAACAAGTGATTTTAAACAAAGAACCAAACATAAACAAACGAAAAATCAAATAACCCATCTTTATTAAACAAAACAACTCTACTCTAAACCAGCACCCTGGGGTGCCAAGATATCTCTTCTAAGTCGTGCAACCATATCCGGTCATGTGACCTCTTTGTTCTATACTGTATATATATATGTATATATATGTATATATATATATATATACAGTATATATATGTATATATGTTTTGATAAAAGAGTTAGCACAAAGGATCACATATAAAGTGTAATAGACGTAAAATAAGACCCAAAACTCGAGCGCTTTCGAATAGTTGACTATTCGAAAGCGCTTGAGTTTTGGGTCTTATTCTAAGTCTATATATATATATCTGTGTCAGTGTAAACTACTTGTACCTGATGATGACAAAACCTTGTCGAAACGTTGTACATTTGCTGCTATGTTAAACTTATATTAAAGTTTTTCTTCATTACTCATTCAAGCCGTCTCCAAGCATTATTATTCTCAAAGTGAGTTCCTCGTCATCGAATTTTAATATATAACACAATTTTTAAAGCAAGTAAATTTAACAAAGAAAAATAGAGATAAATAAAACCAGAGTGTTACATTAAATATATCATATTAAATGACCTATGTAACAACATTTGTGTACTCTGTGTACTGAGAAATAAACATATTTGTTGATAAAATTAACCACTTTGTAACTGAATAATATGGTATTATTTCAGATCATATCGAAATAATTAATTGTCTAGAAGGCAGCTAATACAGTACTGTTGTATGTGATACTTCAATGGCCAAATACTGATTAAGATTGAAATGATGACCAGGAAGGTCGTCCTTTATACTGCTAACAAAGTAAAAATTGTTGGATTTGAGGAAGTGCTATTTATAGGATATACATATGTGATTTTAATGTTTTAAAATTATAAAAGTTGATACAAAGTTTAGCCTGGAGTGGCAATGCATAAGTAAATGAACTATAATACATTTTCAGAAAAGACTAAGATGGACTTAAGCAATAGAAACTTAGTTTTATCTCAATTAAAGTTATATGCATTACAGAGTGCTTATATTAATTTCCTAATGTTCTACTCCTGTGTTTGTATACATAGGAGCAGGTGTGAATTTATTCTAAGTTATTGATCTGTTGTCTCTCTGCATAATCTGAGATCCAGAACTAGTAAAATGAATCACATTTTATAAGAACGATTTCCAGTTTTAATGCTAACCTAAGAATTGTTTGTTCTACAAACGCCTAATGAAACTGCGTTGGAATTCTTGTGAGTATGTGGACGAATAGGATTACTGCGATTTATGTTTAATGATGACGAGAAACCCCCTTGAAATAAGAATGTATAGCAGAGACGGCTGGTATGGGTATTTAAAACTTTCTATGTTAACCTGAAGATGACCTAAGAAGGTCGAAACGTTGTTCATGTACTTTACTTTAATTTATGTTTTTAATACCCATAACATCTTATTCATGAAAACAACGTTTGATATCGAGAGTAACTGAGAACTTGTGAACGTTTAATTCGTGAGCCTTTGTCAGTTTTAAATTCTTCTTTATTAACTAGTTATCGTTACCAGGAGAGACATCTACCTTTGCCAAAACAGCTTTTTGGATCACGTGGCCCTCTTTTGTAACCATAGCCTTTCCTTTGGTTAAGTTAGGGTTGTTCCGGACCTGCTTGGAGCCGCTTCTGTCTTAACTGCTATACTATGCTTCGATGGAGAATATTTAAATCCACCTTCTTCAGGATTTGGTGTCCTTTAGCTCTTCATTAACTAACAATTTCGTTATATGGATGTATTTCCTCAGGAAGGGCTTTGAAATATCTTTCCTTCCACACTGCTGTTCGTGTTGGATGGATGGTGATTAGCCATGAACCAAATGTATAGATGTTAAATATTCCACCTATGACGACACGGCTTGCAACTATGGCGAAGCATATAAAAGTTGTTCATATATTGTGTGATTAACTATTTGTGCGTACAGACGACTACAATAGTGCTGATAAACGTGTGTTTATACAGCAATTCCACTGATATTTTACATGCAGCTTTATCTGTTCGGCCTATTTGGAATTCATCTTGTCAATTCAAGTACGTTATGAATAATTAACGGTATAACAGTGGTCTATTTTACCTGTTTACATACTATTTAAAAAAAAAAGAAATGTATACTACTAGCTATGAACTAAATTTTAAGTATAGTACTTGACAAATATAGCGGGCTTTTTCTAACCCTTAAGTTTGTTTTTTATCAGGCAGGCTGTAGCACTGCCTATGTAGGGATGGTTGTATTTTAAATATCTCATCAATAGGTCATAAGAACTTTACAATACTGTACAGTGTTTCCTTTTATAACAATATCTATGTAATGACTGAGTCACAAGTTCTGGTAATATCTGTAAATATCATAGCAAAAAATTAGAATTTCTTGTTCTTCTTTCTTCTTTTTCTTTTTTATTACATGATAACTCAAAAACCAAAACAATGATGTCAACCAAATTCACTGAGGTGACATAGTTTCAAACGGAATATCCACGTTTATAAGTTTTATTAATAACTAGCAGTAATTTAATAAATTCATAATTCTAGTGTAATGATGTCATCATTACCCCTTGAAGTTAGCTTTTGTACAGAGATTTGGTGTTTCTTTTAAAAGCTTAAGTACAGAGCGAAACAGGAATTACCAGCGAATAATAGATAAACAATAGATATCACAGTCGCAACCTTATTATATTTATAACTTGGTTATAAATACAACCTTCCTATGTTTAAAAAAAGGAAGTAAATGTAGGGATGGCTAATATCAATCCTTCAAACCCAATGCAACAAGATAGTAGGGATGACATTTGCATCATCCCTACATAACAGCACAGGCAAGAATTAACATATAGCAATATGTATAACTATTCAATCACAGTCTAATTTGCCCTCTTTTTGTCTGTTATCATTCTACTACACTGTGTGCTTGTGCTATTATGTTGAGATGATGCAAATGCCATCCTTACTAACTTGTTTGCATTGTTTTTGAAGGATTGATATTAGCCATCCCTATATATATTTCATTTTTTGAAAACTTTACTGTACTTGTATATATTTATATAGCCACAAACCATTATGTTGTAAACCTGTTTTTTCTACAAATGGAAAACAAAAAAATGACAGTAATATATGTTGGTAAAAAATGAACAAATAATATTTTTTTAAGATTTACGTCATTAAGCTAAGCACAAGTATAAGTTTCTTCTTTACTCGTGTGGGTATGCAGCATCACGTGTAAGGAATTTACTTAAGTAATCTCGAGTTCAACGTCACACATCTTTTTTTTTTTTTAGCCGCGGCAAAGCGGTTCATAGAATAGCTCTGAGTTTTTGTTTTGTTTTTCAAGTACAAGAGCTAATTGAAAGGGAACCACATGATATTTTCTCTGTCAACGTTATATAGTCTTTTAGCATTATTTCATATAGTGAAAGTCGTGCAGTAAATATCTTAACATTATTTTAGTGTTATCAATTACATTATTATCCTTTCTGTTAGCCGCTGCATAGCAGCC
>NW_013665714.1:749920-754140 GCF_000517525.1 Limulus polyphemus
CCTTTCTGTTAGCCGCTGCATAGCAGCCAATAGAATGGCTCTGAGTTTTGTTTTTTTTTTTTTTTAAGTCCAAACTTTTAGCTCATAGCTCCGTCATCTCTTGACCGATTTGAGATCTAATTACAGTTTTGGACTCAGGAGATCACACCTTTTCGATTGATGTACTTGACCATGCCCAAGGTCTTCTAGATTAATTTACTGTAATCCTGCCTGAAATAATTTCAATTTGATGGTAGGGTGTTAGAGATCCTGATGATTAACATAATTGAATAGGGTATACGCGCAGCCCACGCTTAGTATTGCTGGCGCATAAAGATATAGCTAATAAAATTAAAAAAAAAGGTTTAAAAGATTTCCAAGTACCACGGTTATTGAAGCTTCCCTCTTGTTTTCTTCTTGACCTTTTCAGGTTGCTATATGCTTTGTCATCAGGTGCTCTTATTTGTGAGAGAAAGGAAAATGCAGAATATATTTCTTTTATAACATCTTGCTTTGAATACTTGTGTCCTAGATTCTTTGTACAGTCGTGAATAGTTTTAGAAAAAAGTCAAATTTATAATTCATTATAATATTGCTTTAGCCATTGAAAAGACTCTACAGTGTTTTATCTGTATTTGATGTTTTTTAAGGTAAAATAAACCAATTTATCTCGAATTATGTTAAGCATCTGCAAGCTTATAAGCAAAACATTGATTACTTTCACTTTCAATTAGCTCATTCACATCTTGTAAAAGTTTTTATAATCTAATTGTTTCATGATTTACCACAGTGTGTTGAGTAATTGATATTTATTTGGCGCATTTACAGTTCATATAGTATCAGTTATGAAAAAATTATTTCTTCTGTAAATTATATTAATAAGAAGATAATTCGTGCTATAATTTATGTCTACATTTAACATAATTTTGTTAAACTACGTATAAGTTGCATTGTACGATGAAGAAGTATTTTTAAATTTACTATACATTTTATTGTAGATTGTACTTTATTCTGAGATATCCTGGAGGACATTGAAGACCAATCACATTGAGTGATAGAAAACAGTTTTTATTTCTTATTATACACGATTATTAGTAGAGTTTGTTTATTTATTTTAGAGCAAAGCCACATTGAGCTACCTGCTATCTCCACTGCGTAGAATCGGATCACAGATTTTAGCGTTGTAAGTCCATAAACTTACCACTGTCCTACCGATGGACTCTTAGTAGAGAGATGACGCTGAAAAAAAGGAAGTTTTCTGGATTTACAAAACTGGGATTATTAGTATTCCATTTAAGAATTCATTTTTTCCTTATTCCTTAAAAACTTTAGTAAAATTTATAGATCAAGGGTAATACCTTTTTGTGCGCCAATTTGTATATCTAACAATCCTTATATTCGATGTGATTTACTTTTTTAATATTAAAATTACATAAATTTAAAAACTAAATATAATTGCTCTGTTTTACCAAAAGTTATTTTAAGTTTATGTTATTACTTAAGATATTCCTAATGACTAGTAGCTGGTACATTCATTCAATGCTAAGATGAAAACAAAATCTGGGTTGATATAAGAGATAACGCCATATTTCATAAAGTCGAAAAGAATATACATTTTACTTTAGTGAAAAGCCTTTGAAGAAAGACTTGGGAGGAATTTTAACTAGAAGTCAATATACATGTCTATATATTAAGTCTGAAATGACGATAAAACTTACAGTCAGCAAGCTAATGTACTCGAAGTAGTGGATCTTTCGTATTTTAAAAGTCTGTCTAGATGCTTTTAATGGAATTCGTGATTATGGTAAAAATTGTATTATGCACTGTATTAAATATAATGGAACATTTTTGGGAAATAGATCCAGATATCCGTCTTTTGTTTGGATGAGATTCGAAAAGGCCGGAAACTTTCTGAGTAAGATATAACATTAACTTTTTACCTATATGAGGAATATAATTAAAGTATAGAAACACTGTGGATTTAAAGTATTGTAGTCAAATAATGGTGTTGCAAGCTGGATAGATATATGTAGTCAAATAATGGTGTTGCAAGCTGGATAGATATATGTAGTCAAATAATGGTGTTGCAAGCTGGATAGATATATGTAGTCAAATAATGGTGTTGCAAGCTGGATAGATATATGTAGTCAAATAATGGTGTTGCAAGCTGGATAGATATATGTAGTCAAATAATGGTGTTACAAGCTGGATAGATATATGTAGTCAAATAATGGTGTTGCAAGCTGGATAGATATATGCACTTCTATAGAACACTTTCAAATGGAAATAACTATCATGTTAAATTAAAAAAAAATAAATAAAAACCAAGTTTCGATTTTGCCTTACAATATAAGACGAAATTAATGTGTATATAAGTTATATCGAAAAACTAATCAAAAAGTTTATTCATGTATACTCTATAAAATATGAAGAGAGGAATTAGAAGATGCTTACGTTGGTAAGTCAGTATATCACCATTAAAAAAAAATGCCGCTAAACATTGTATGCAACTGAAAACACAAAAGTGTTAAGGGAACAAACCATAGGTAGTTTTGATCAAAAAGCTTATCGAAACAACTAAAATAAATTATACATATATCAGCGAAAAAAACAACAAAAAAAACATGGACTTTCCAGACGGGTTATCTTTATCGAGAAGTAAAATAGTTTTTGAAATATTTTTTCTTTACATTTATTACCGAGTAAGAGCATTCCTGTTTTTCCTTTTTATGAACACAATAGAAACTCAATTATGGCTTTTGCACAGTGGATTATTATTTTTTATATCATTGTTTCTTGTGTAGGAATGGGCCGACAAGCGAAACCAAAATAAAGCCGAGTGCTGCTTCTGATGAACCCTCCGCTCCAACTCGTCAACTAATGTCTGTCGGCACTTCAAGTTGTTTTCTCACCCATGTCACTGCTGTTTTTTAGATTTTAGTTTGCAAGAAAGAGTTGCAGTCAAGCGTAGAAATAATAAAGTAAAAGTGTTAACGTAAGATATGAAAACGTGTTCGAAGTTTGTGTAGCAATTTTACAAGAAGGATAAAAAATTATATTTTTTTTACACTGAATTTTCAGCTCTCAAAGTTAAATTGCATAAAGAAATGCGAGACACGCCTACAAAGAATCGTACCTTTCCACAGGTTCTAGGCATGATTCTTTGTTTCACTTTTGCACTCTATGTTATATAAGGAATATCATTGTAGTGACAAATAATTTATTGAGATGTGAAATATGATTCAAAATTGATAGATCACGGGAGTAGATAGGAAGTAGATTATAACGCGATAAGCTAAATAATGTATTATCTTAACATTTTACGTATTACAATTTCGAATGGCCTGAAACTAAGTTAACTGATAAATTTAAATTTAGTAGTTAAATTGTACTTTGGATTTAGCAGTTAAGTAAAAGCCAATATATATATAGTCAGTTTATGATATTTGCCAGCAAGATTGATACACACCGTTTTCGTTTTTAACACAAATATGTTTTAATATACAAACAACAATACAATTTACAATAACAGTTATTATAAATAGTTTTGTTTGTTTGTAATTAAGCACAAAGCTACACAATGGGCTATCTGTGCTCTGCCCACCACGGGTATCGAAACCCGGATTCTAGCGTTGTAAGTCCGCAGACATACCGCTGTGCCACTGGGGGGCAATAAATAGTTATTATACACAATGATTTATATAGAAAAGTTTCACAAACTTACAAACAATATAAAGTATTCTTTCTAATCTGAAACTTCTTCGATATCTTATCGATGGTTCACGATAAGCGAGTTAATTATGAGTTGACTTTGGTATAATTCACTTAATAGGGAGCTAGCTAGCTTTGTCCTTCGTTAATCGCCAGCCACACACGCCGAGTTTTCCACCGTGAAGTTATATAATGTTTTCGTAAAAATACTAATGTCCGATGAGAATCCACTGAAGTTAAATGATTTGTAATGATCAAACTTTGTAAAGGTTTCTGGTCAAATACCTGAAGTTTTCCCATGGATAAGCGTTATAACAATCACAGTTATAGCTTCCAAAGTTTATAGCACACTGGCTATAGCAAACTAATAATACATATTACTTTCTTTGGCGCTTCGCGTTGGTTATATTCATAGCGTGGAGAGAGTTTCTAGAAAATTCAGATTACGTAACAATACAAAGCTACATTTAAGCACTTACGTACATACGTATGTTGCTGATTCTTACTCTCGAGAATCTTCTACAACTTTG
>NW_013665714.1:754150-782316 GCF_000517525.1 Limulus polyphemus
ATAGGCAGGAGTTTCGCAATACATATTTAACAGTATAAGCTATGTATGATTCTAAATATAAACTTAATCTAAACCAACGTTGATATTAAAATAAATATATAATAATAATAAATCCGTCATAAACATCAGGTGTCTAAGGTAAATTAAAAGAGCAATAAGACTGAGGATGATATTAAAAGCGTAATGTTCAAACTTTAACGCCAACATCTAATGGACAATTGAATATACAATGTACAATACTTATATGTTCATAAAGGCATAGGAAGGCTACTTACCAAATGCCAAGGTATACAACATATAGAATGAAATATTTTAAGTTGAAATTTCAATTAAAATGTTGTATATAGATGGTAGTGGGTTGGAGAGTTGGTGTGATTTTTATCATACCACATTAGATTGATATATAATGTGACTTAGTGTAATACCATTAAAATTAAATCATAATTTAAAACCAAGGTTTGTTCAAGCTATAAAATGTTAATATAAACATTGACACAGATTATTTTAACCTTGAGAGACTTAAGAGTCGTGATTTATACCTTAAAACTGACAACTAGTTTGAATGACCAAAAATATCGTCTGCAAAGGTTTGTTGAGAGGTGTTATACCTTAAACAGACATTACTTTGAACAACTAGGTATTTTTCACGTCATCGTCGTGTTTAGCACGTCAGGATAAAAATAACATAAACGAGTTGTGCAAATATCTTTTATCCTTTTTTTTTGGGGGGGGGGGTCTCAGACGGATAAGAAACGTTTTAGTTTGCAGGTTTTGTTCCGTTTCATTGATAAAATAACAGAGATCAAAATACTTTTCAAATATCTGCAAGAAACAAGACCTTACTTGCATGATCAAAAGATTATATCAGTATTATATAAAATAACTAGAAAGATGGTTTGTTTGTTTGTTTTGAATTTCGCGCAAAGCTACACGAGGGCTATCTGCGCTAGCCGTCCCTAATTTAGCCAAGTAAGACTAGAGGGAAGGCAGCTAGTCATCACCACCCACCGCCAACTCTTGGACTACTATTTACCAACGAATAGTGGGATTGACCGTCACATTATAACGCCCCCACGGCTGAAAGGGCGCGCATGTTGGGTGTAACGGGGATTCGAACCCGCGACCCTCAGATTGTGAGTCGAGCGCCCTAACGACCTAACCATGCCGGACATCACAAAGTTGCCCACCACGGGTATCGAAACCCGGTTTCTAGCATTGTAAGTCCATAGACATACCGCTGTGCCACTTGGGGCTAGATAGATGGAACTAAGGAATTGTAGCTTATTGTATGTATGAAACTATAAAATATTTTTGTTACAAATGGTTTTATGGAAATGAAATTTGCTTAAGCTTAAACAAATAACAAAATGCAGCAGAAAACATTCAATCATACAGTAATGGAAGTAAATAAACATTTCAACCCTGTATATAAATGGTGATATAATATTAAACTTCTATCTCTATAACATATCATGAATCTCGTTAAGAATCTTGATATTATTTAGCAATTTTCGTTTTTATTGGTGTATAATTTTCATTTTTAAACTGTCGGGCGAGTTAATATGAATAGATATTATTATTATACTACATGGTCGAGTATATTATTATAGCATAATACACTTCCACAGTAAAAATACAAATACATCATCATTTCTTCAATAATTTCAAGATGTATTCATTAGTTTTATATATACATACGGAGAAAACCTTAATTGCTACATAAACTTATAATCAACATCGAGTTTCATGACCGTTTAGGTAAAATAACCTTACCTACATTTAGAAGAAATATAGAACTGATAGTGCTTTTTTTACTTCAACGATTTTCAGTCACGTATTTGATAAATGTTAGTATGATAACCTTTACAGTCTCAATCTAAGTAAAGTCTGTATATTACGTAATGATATTTGACATCGATCAGACACATGCTGGCTGAGTTTGGGTAATCGACAAGAGTTAGTTAGATTCAAATGTATTATGGGTCAATCATTACACATTTCAGCTGATGTAAAGAACTTTCATATAATTATTGTTTGCCTTTCTTCACACGTATTGATAAACAATCAGTTTGGACATAACGTGTGATCATAGTCTGATACCGTGCTGTTAAAATATATAACATATTGTCCAAAATATAATGAAGTGACAGAAGTAAAAATCATTTGTACATTGTTTTCCTTCTAGAGTTCGTGTAATACACATAATTACAGTATCTGCTAAACTGTAAAACTGTGAAATTTTCAAGAAACAGGGATTTTAGTGATTGATTTATAACATTACAGAAATATCTGTATGTTACAAATATTGTTTTTCAGGTCTTGATCAGCAGACTTCAGTAAAACTTGGGGAGCTATTGACTTCGCTTATTTCTTGAACGTCATCAGTACTCCTTAGACTTACTTTATAATGTTGTCCAGTGCTGCCGGACTGTGAAAAAAAAAATATTCAGACTGTGCGCATTGGAGCCGAGTGTGCATTATGAGAGTGACAGTCAAATCCCACTATGCAGACTGAAAAGAATAACACAAGAATTGGCAGTATGTTCTGTTGACTACTTGAATAAGGATGCACATTATGCTAATATAATAATAGGTCGGTAAACAATGATTTATAAGAATATTTATGCTTATAAGTCGTTGCTTGCCTACCTATTATTCTTCTGTTGACAAACTGCATTCCCCTCTAGTCTACAACTTGAAAATTAGGAGTGGCTAGCGCAGATAGCGCTGGTGTATCTTTAAACAAGAAAACACTTTTATCAGCCCTAAATTATCTGTAGTAGGAAAAATCACAGGTAAAAAAAATAATCCATTTTTTAATGATTATTCACTTATATCTGCTGATACCGATAACAAGATTGTAAAAAAGGATTTAAAAATTAAAAAGGCTCACAAGCCAAGAGTTTTCATGCTTTCAGCATCAAATTAAAATCAATTGCTGCTTTAATATGATAGAAGACTATCTAAACTGAAGTTACGAGAAACCTATCCGACTCGTACTTATCAGGTTCTGTAGTACAATTTTTCATTGAAATGTTTGCCTTTGGTCTGTTTAAATATGTTCTCGGAAGCAATGTTCCCATACAGTGGAAGGTCTATGGAAATATTTTCACAAGGTGATCAAAAATTAACCTCACCTCCTTTCGCAGAAGCTTTGTAAAGTAGAAACAGTGGTGTCAGGAAATAGTTCATAATTATGGCTATCAGACTGAGAACAAGTGAAGATTAAGGAAGAAATCCCATAGGCAGTGCAGCACAAGGAACATAAAGTGTAACTAATCTTAACAATGAAATGCAAAGTAAAATAAACTCTCAAATTCCAGAAGAGACAACCTCATTATTTCAATATTCTCAATACAAATCTGTTTAGAGCATAAAAAATCTAAACGAATAAACTGGGATGTAAAAATACCTTATTTATTTGCACCTAGATCAGAAATTGCAAAAGGAAAAATATTGTTTCATATAAAACAATTTGTGATGGGATAAAGCTGAATGGATGAAGATCAGTTTAATAGTAGGTTCAATAACATTGAAATAATAAAGATAGAGAATAGAAAGTTAAAGTTATTAATATGGATATACAAAACAGAATGTTATTAAAAATTGACTAAAAACATATAGTGAGAATACTTGAATGTAGTTTCCTTGCAACCTCTTCATTACAGGCATATGTAGTTAGGACACAGCAGTTATAAGGTTATAAGATTCATTAAGCAAGTGCATGTGCTTATAAACATATCTCACTTTAATTGTGTGGGTGACGCTAGCGCATATTTAAGCTAAGATGCATATTCAAATGGTTTCTTATGGAGAGAATTTAGATGGAAGTATCAAATTTCTGTGAAATGTTACTACTCTACACTATACTGCAAAGAAAATTAAAGACAGACCAATAGCTTGTGATCAGTAACGAGTCCTTGATGATTTTATAATAAATTTAATAGACAAGTGGTGACTTGAGGTAAAAGTAAAGATGTCAATAAATACATGATAATGGAACACGGCTATATTTTTGAACTACAGATGCCAGTAAGCTTGAGCTGATGGGCTTCTGAGAACAAGAACTCCAGTGAGAATAACTTCTTTATAGTTAGCTAAGGGTAAGAAGATTTGTTGGATATAAGCTTTAAAGAACTTTATATGTACTTAGTCTGTAACTATTTATTCTTAACACAAGGTTTCAGGAGTGTATTTATTGGTGTTGATAAATGTATGTGTGATTTAAAATGACCTCTGACTGACTTCTTATTCTCCTTGAGTTGATGATCTAAGTGTAGATGCCGCTGACTGCATTTCTGATATTTTCAATTAAATACTATGTGCAATAAGTGACTGTCTCACTGATAGTGTCCCTTACGAAATGTTACAGTCATCAGCATTTAGATTAATCAACAACAGGTTGTAAAGAATAAGAAAGTAGTTTAAAATATAACAGTAACAAATAGAAATAAGAGTATAAAAGTAAAATCTAGACATGACTATAGCAGAAATTAAGCTAGAAGAGTGAGCACAGGCAAAAACAAATGTTACAGTAAGTACAAGCTTAAAGGCTGCAGATCTATCTGCTCCAGTGTCTCTACCCATTTAATGAATACTATCCTGTTGTTTTATGGTAAAGTAGATTTACAAAAAGCAAATATAGCCAAGTTAAGAACATAAAGTGAGGCTAATGGGTTGATGGCTAATATGGCATATGGTTAATTTAGGTCATATGGTTAATTGAAACTAGCCCCATATTTTAACTTATTAAGGGACAGGCTACTAAGATAAAATAGAAGATGCAAAACCCCTAATGCTATAATATAATATAAACAGAAAATATTAGATGTTTCAAGTGCAGTGTGCAAGGACATATTGCTAGAGACTGTTTTAAGATAGAAGCAAGTGGAATGTTTTAACTGTGCACAATAGAGTCACATGTTCCACTATTTTAGGCATACACAAAAGAGAGATCTTACAAAACACCTAGATCTGGAACTTTTAGTAAAAAGTTTGTAAAGTCAGTAGAAAAGTAGTAGTTGCAGAGCTTAAAAAATGTAATTTCAGCTGGAATTATGAAACAAAACTAGAAATAGTTTTAGTAGTATGGATTATTGACTAAAAGATAGTTTAAAGACAGAGTGTATATAATTGCAGGCCTTATATCTCCTCTCCTAACAGCAGATTTGGAAGATAAGTTCCAACATTGTTAGATAATGAATGGAAAGAATTATAGTATCTCCCATAACTGGACGTCCAATTAAAATATCAGGCAAGGTAGACGTTGGAGATTTAAAACTTGAACATTTATTTCATGTCTTTAAGCAGTCAAAGTGGTAGTATCTTAGATCAGACGTTATAAAAAATTGTGACAATGACATATCCATTACCAGAGGTAAGCTATGAAAAAATTAAGATCTCATGTTTTGAAGGAAGCATGTCTTTAGATTTATGTGGTAAGAACAAGACTTATAATAACTTCTTGCTGACTCAGTCATGTGTTAACCAAAGCATTGAGGCTCTGGATAATAGATAAAAAAAGCAACAGCACTGATGCTCCTCATAGTGATACATGAGACAGTTGGAATAATAGTACATTTAAATTTCATGAGAAAAGTTAGAGAAAAATAATATACCTAGTAATAGCAAGAGAGTTAATAATGTTGCTACAGGTAGGTCAAAGTGCGCATGTCATGACCTTTCAAAAAGTTATATAAAAATGTAATAAAATTACTTCATTATCAATGTAAAAGAATAAACATAAGATTTATTTTCTTAATTCTAAAATGAAATATTTGGATAAAGTCTCATATTTTCTTTTTTTTTTGTATAGTGATATTTGTTTACTCCAACTTGAACATCCTCTATATTTTCGTCACTCTTCGGTGATCTGCTGAATTTAATGCAAATTATTCATTATAGTATACATATTACTGAAGTATAGTCTAGCTTTATAGCCTCCAGTCGTTTTTTTTTGTAGATGAATTAATTAGAAAGTCAGACTCACTTGCCACACCTACCTATCACATCCTATCTTTCACAATTGGTTTCGTTTGTTTTGAATTTTCCAAAACAAACACACGAGGGCTAAATGCACTAACTGCCCCCTAATTTTGCAGTGACAGACTAGAGGGAAGGCAGCTAGTCAACACTACACACTGCCAACTCTTGATCCACTCTTTTCCCAATGAATAGTGGGAATGACCATCACATTATAATGCCCCCAAGGCTGAACATGCAAGCATGTTCGCTGATGGGGATTCGAACCCATGACCCTAAGATTGTGAGTCGAGCACTTTCATCACCATGCCATACCAGACCAATCTTTCACAAATTGTCAATATTTCATTCTGATGTTCACTATCACATTATTTATAATCAAATAAAAAAGGAAAAATGTTATAATTTATCAGATGATGTATGTTGTTTTCATTAAAGATTTTTAGTTATTTCACATACAGATTGAAAGTTGCTATTGCAGTTGCCGAGCAAGTACATATTGGAATTATTTTAAGGTACTTATAGCTTAGTCAGGTAGGCAGTTAATTAAATTACAGTAGTTATAGGACAGTTTTATACTGTCTTCTAAATTGCATATTTAACTTTTAGTATGGTCTGGGTGGCTTTCACCTAGCTCGTATCCACCAAATTAACCATAAAGCAGTTGTAAGTTATACTGTAACTTATAAAATATACATGTATCTTCACGACATTCTGCAGATTATCAGTAAACGTTACAAGGCTTTCATACACAAAATATCAGGTTTTTAAATTAAGATAAGATTTTTTCAGTTGATGATTTGCTCGTGCGTTTTTTCTTTTCGAATTTTGACTGTCGAACATGTAAAGTAATTTTGGTTCTAAGGTTAAGAATACTTTTACTTATCAGAAAGTTTTTAAATCTCATATGTAAACTTTCTATAACCTCCTAATAACCTCCAGATTCTTTTATTTCGAAAAAACTTTATATTATAGCTGTTACTCTATCTTATCTTTGTACGGGTTTGGACGAGTTGACCAACTTCGTAACCATCATAAAAAGTTAGGAAATAGATCTAAATTATGCTTCTTTCATTTTAGAATGACTACAAATTATAGCACGAAACTACAAATGCTTATTTTAAATAGCTTAGATCTCGTAACATTATACATCTATATATACTAATTATTTTTATTTTATTAACCTTTTAGATGTTTCTGACTAAGATTACAGAAGTTGGCATCACACGGCACGTGCAACTCATTTTACCGCATTCAACAGAATAAAACAAAATAAAACTTTACAAAGTGCAACTGTGCTTGAAGACGAAAGGCGGAAGACTTTCGAAACGTCGTCCTCTAAATTTGTAGGTTTCTACAACAGGCAGTTGCTGTCCATTTGAAACTTAGATTCATTATGAATAGTCTGCCTAAACAACCTATCAAAGATTGTCTTTGCTTTGTTTTAGTGGACCAGTATTTTGTAGAATAAAATCACATTTTGGTTATAATACATTACATATGTATGTATATGTTATTACTATTTACAAATAAATTCTTAAATTTCTTAATACATAGAATAGTAAATAAAGAAATATAGAAAACAATTATTTATCTCTTCTACTTACGAAGATTATACTCATTTGCCATAAATTGACGAGCCTTCTTGAATTTCGCACATGAAAGATGTAAAACAATATATATTTTTTTAGGTTTTTATATTAATTTTGAAGTAACGAAAAATCATAAATTACTATATCAATACCATAGAATTCCACTGTAATTTTTCAGGCTTACTAACTAAGCTGTATTTGGATCTACAAAATATCATTTTTCAAATAACCATTTCGCCTTACCTTTTCTCTACGAGCTTACAATTAAAAAGACAGTTTCCCTCGTAAACACTTTGCGAAGGCTGAGAAAACCACGTGGGGGAAATTCTGAGCTATTTTATTGGCTATAAACACGTCACAGAATGAAGTGGGTGTACGTAAATAAATATTTCCAAAAATGTTACAGGTGGTGGGATCACTTTGTTTGATTCACTAAATATAATAATACCTCCGAAAGTAAAAAAGATAGAAGTTTCTTATTTTATGTTCTAGCTTGTCAATATAGGTTATTTGAGTTTCTAGTTCGTAAACAACTACAGACTTTGTACTTGAGCATAACAAACATCTACTTTGAATCAAAGCTGTATTCAACCTACCACGTGACACACTAAAATCGATATTTAGGTTTTTTTAATATTTACTGTTAAATTAAAATAGTAACTAATGTATAATGCTAAAACTTGAATTATAATACTTTCATAAAGTAGCAGTCCAATAAAATTTTGATTGCAAGTCTACAAATGTGATGACATGCTCTCTGACCCCTATCAATAGGGAAACCCATAGCAATAGGGTTAATGTACTAGTAAGAGCATTGGAAAAAGTAGGCTTAAATTTCATTTGTAAGCCAACAGCAAGAGATAAGAGGCCAAACATAAGTACTAAGTTTCTTGTTTTTTATGTATATGTTTTAACAGTTAGAAACTTATTAGGTCAGATGTGGTTAGGTTAAGTAAAATAATGAAAAAATAATAATAATAATAAAATTTCTTCATGAGATATTCTCGCGAGTAACTTGTAAATTACATCATTCAATACAGTAATTGAGTTAAGCAATTCCTCAGATAACTTGTATCACAGGATTAATAGTTAGAAACAGATATGGACTGTTATGAGCCTTAAGCTATTTGGGATAAACAATTTTAGTTTTCTGTCACAATTATTCTAGAAATTATAGAGTGTAATATAGATTTATTTTATAATTTCGTGGTAGTTACTATGTCACTCAAATCGACTGAGTCTCTATAGACTTAGGGGAGTGAAACTAACTGATAGAATATAAACTGAAGCTTTACTGAAAATTAACAATTTGTATTGTTTTAAGAGGTTTTAGAGATTAAGTAAATGAAATTTGAAAACTTTAAGATGAATACTAGCATTTTCAATATTAACATGAAAATAACTTAGCATGGACTTCGTATGTTCATGGACAAATCTTTATCTAAAAATGCTTAATTAAAATTCTCATCCTTTGTGTAAAAAAAATTATGATGTTTACTGAAAGCCTTTCAAATTTCGTGAAGATACATGTACCAGATTAAAACTTATAGCATGGATACTTTCATGGTTACCTGGTGGTTACAAGGTAAGTCAAAAGGACTGAGCCTGTATGAAACTCTTTCCATATGGACTTAATGATTTTTCTAGTAAAACTTTATATGTTATCTGCTATTTTCTCTACATTAAGGCTATACAGACCCAGTAAATTTGACTGACTTTGTAGCCAGCACAAAAAAAGAAATAAATCTAAATTACTTTTTTTATTTCTAGTATTACTACAGATTGAAACAAAGAACTACGATTTTTATCCTGAAGAGTCTAAGGATTGTAACAATCTACATCTGTTTCTACTTTATAGTCTTATTGCCATTTGAACCATGTTTAACTAATTGTTACGACAGCGGAAGTCACGTGACGCTGGGAGCATGCGTGACTGAGTTTCTCGAATTTTCAGAGGAGCTTGAGTGTAATCGAGAGACGCCTCTTTGTTAGTATATAAGCCTGGCAGTGAAAGCCTAGGGGAATGAATGTATGATAAAGCGAACAGTAGTCACGGTAAGTTTCGGGCTAATGTGTGTTATAAAAGTTGTTATGTTTAAAGTGACGAGAAACGTACTGACTGTAGAATTACTGTGTACTAAAAGTTTGTGTCAAGAAAGAATAAACTGGTTTAATCAGAAGGGACTTGTATCGCTGAAGTTCCTCGAAAAGAATTCATACCGGAAATTAACAAACAAGCAGATACGTAACATAATATTCCCGCAATACAAGCTGTAAATTACTCTGTGGACATGTAGCTTAAATTAGCATATTGAATGATGCAACACAAGATATACTCGCGAGCATACCTCGTGGAGAAATTCTTTTATTATTATTTTTTCATTACATTACCTAATCTAACCTGATAAGTTTCCGATTGTTACATAAAAAGCAAGAAGTTTAGTACTTACATTTGTTTTCTTTCTTTTCTGGTGGCTTGCCTACTTTTTTAATGATGGTACTATTACATTAAAAAACTTATGTCTTAGTTAGAAAGCCATTTACATGATAATAGTTAAGAGGTTTACAGGTCACTTAGCACTCAGAGCAGTCAACACTATGACTTCACATGTTCACAGACAAAGTTTTAGTTAAAAAGTAGTAAATTGTGTACAAAATATTTTGCGGAGATATACAAACCATATTTAAAGTTAAAGAGCAATACATCTCTACCACCGAGGCTCTATAAAGGGCTAAAGAAGTACAGGTTAGAGTTAAAAGCATGCATGAAGGACATGCTTGGACAAGAAGTTATAAAGGAAGATCATAGTGATCCATGTGTAGCCAAAGTTGTGTTAGTTCCTAAGAGAGATGGTGCATTAAAGTTCTGCATGTACTTTAAGAAACTGTATTTAGTAACTGTTGAGGACGTGTATACGTTATGAAATATACAAGACATGTTAGGTCAGAATAAGTACTTTCCATCCATGAACTTGTAAAACAGTTACTGGCAAGTTGAGAATGATAAGGAAGACAAAACTAGAATTACATTTATATTATCACCAGGGAAGTATCAGCTGAACAGAATGCTTTTAAGTTTATGTTATGCCCTTCTACATTTCAGAGATTAATAAATGTAGTATTATCAGGACTACAAGACTTTGAATAAGAGGTTCTTATTTTATACTCTAGCTTGGCAATATTGGTAATTTACGTTTCTAATTCGTAAGAAACTATAGACATGGTATTGTGGGTGTCATGAAATGTAATCTGAACGAAAGTGGAAGACAACGTACCATTTGAGAAACAAAAATTTATATTTAGCATTTTTTTAAATATTTACTTCCAAATTAAAAATTAAATTATATATAAACTACAATTTTAGACCAAATTTATTGATATAAATTCAAAATATTTGAGTTTAATAATATTTTTAATCTTAGACTACATATGTGATGATATGCCCTCTGACCCCTTCTTGCCTGTTGCAATAAGGTTAAGTACAATTATAGTAGAAGACTCATCAGGAAGACCAAAGCATGTAATTAACAAAATTAAGGAAGTTTTGGGATTTAGGGTCATTTATTAGGGAACAAAAGAAAGATACAGCAGATAATTAATTATCCCTTTTGTTACAGGTAGGGCAGAGTGTGCATGTCACTATATCTCTACAATGTTACATTCAAAATTCAATTAAACTACTTTGTTATAAATCTATACGAATAAACTTGGCATCAAAACGTAGTTAATAAATTAAATTTTTATATTATATAAGTCTCAAGTGTTAATGTTATAATAAGAATATTTAAAAAGTTCCTCAATCTCTCTGAATATGAGAATCATGATATTTGTTCTTTAGGTCTCCTCCCTTCTCTAATTTACTTACCACTCTCTAAAATATGAAATTTAATGCAAGGTATTAATTATAATATACATATTCTAAGGCAAAGCCTAATTTTATAGCCTTCAATCTTATTTGTATATAGAGGCATAAATTAGAAAATCAAACTCACTTGCCATCCCCATCTATCACAATTGTTCTCTCACAAAATGCCAATAATTCTTTCTGACATTTTATACTGCATCAACTATAACAAATATAAAGGAAAAGTTTTAATCTACTGAATGACATATAATGTTGCATAGTTCTCAGTACAGAGCATTGTCAATTTCATCTTCAGTTTGAAACTTTATCTCATGGTTTTCAGATCGAGTAACAAAGGGAATTAATTCAAAATTCTCTTGTCCTAGTTAGAAAACCAGCTAAATTATAATAATTATAGGATATTGTTTTCTTTGTGTATGTTATTATTCTGTATTCATAGGCGTATTATTTAAGCAAATATTTTTTTAAATATACTAATATCATCATTATAAATAAGTAGGCAAAAAACAAGAGGTCAAAGGTAAGCACTATATTTCTAGTTTTTCATGTATATTCCTTATCTATGGATATAAAAAGTAACTAAAACGCAAAACGTAGAAGGTTAAATAAGGTTAGATTAGGTAAAATAATGAAAAAGAAGTAAGAAAAAGAAGAAAAATACTTTATGAGGTATGCTCGTAAGCAAATTATGTTATTCAATATATTAACGTGAGATATGCATTTATCGAGTGATTTACAACTTGTGTTGCAGGATTATTAGTTAGACATAGTGAAATAAAACACTAAAATTGGTTTTAAAGTGATTTAGGATAAACAATTATAGTTTTCTCTTACAATCTGCAGTCATTTTAGAAAAAAAAGGTAATTTAGATCTATTTCTTGTTTTTGTGGTGGTTACAAAGTCAGTCAGATTTACTGGGTCTGTATAGGCTTAATGTAGAGAAAATAGCAGATAACATATAAAGTTTAACTAGAAAAAATATTGAGTCGATATGGAAAGAGTTACATACAAGTTCAGTCCTTTTGACTTTAGATTTAGATTTATTTCGTATTTTTATGACAGTTACAAGGTTTGCCAAATCTACTGAGTCCGTATAGAGTTAGTTTATAGAAAATAACGGGTAAAATATAAAGTTTCACTAAAATGCTTTATATATACTTACGAGGTTTTAGAGATTATACAAATGAAATATGAAACATTTTCAGGTGAAGAAAAGTATTTTTAATCTTAACATGAAAAACACTTTCCACTCAGGGTAGTCAACAAAAGTCAGTAAAATTGAGTTAAGAGATAAGATAGTGTTATACACCTCATAGTTAAAAAAGCTAGTTGAATTATGGAAAAGGACATTTTAGAGTGATCAAACAAATAAGTTCAGTGAAGAATATAAGAAATTTTCAAGGTACACATTTAATAGGTTAAAAAAGGTTAAAGAAACTAAGATAGATTTAGTTAAACAAACAAACTCACAAGGAAAAATAAAAGATAATAAAATTTAAAGTAATGGGGAGATAAAACTGCAAGTTGAACATGTTGAGTTTATAGAGGAGTGAAATGTAACTCTTTCACATGATTGCAGTGATATAATTACTGACACTAAGGTCATAACAGTAGATGCAGACCAAGATAGTGAACAGGAAATCAAGTGACACAAACTTGAAAACAAAGCAGGTATAGTATTAGATCATCAAGAAATTAATGAAAAAACCCAAACAACTTGTATATAACAACTACGTTTTCCCATTAAGATGGTGTTGCAGCAGCAAACGAAAAAGATGGTAATATGATGGTGCCATATCTGGAGAATATGGTGGATGGGGGAGAACTTCCCAACCCAACTCCATATTCTTGTGGTGCGTCAAACGTGTCACAAGTGGACGTTTATTATTGTATTCAAAGAGCATTACATGCCGAATGTGTGTCTCGTCGTGTGCCATCACTATAAGGGATTAGAGTATACTCAACTTTACAGATTAGGCCCGGCATGGCAAAGTGGTTAGGGCGCTCGATTCGTAATCTGAGGGTCGCGGGTTCGAATCCCCGTCAGACCAAACATGCCAACCTCCGTCTTTGCCTGGTCCCAAGTCCAGGATGGGAAAGGGTACGGGGCTAGCAACTCCACCCCGTAAAAACCAACCTGCTACAAGTAACTGCAACAACACCTTTTGTTGGCGAGGTGTTGTTGCGGCCCTATGCTCCACTGAGAGTTTACAGGAATAAAAAAAAAATACAGATTATATAAGCTGCACTAACGTGACGTTTAGACTGTTCTTTTAACTATTATGTGTGATGTACGTTTCTTGCGGGGTGGTTAATGAAAGTGTTCCAAAACGCGACATTAATTTATTGACGAACTAATATTTCATGAAGAGGGAAACTTTATTCTAGTAGGTGATAAACGGATCATTGTGAAAGACATACGATTTCTTCAGTTGTTAACAATATTAAAGATGAATTGTATTCATTTCAGAAAACCCTTAACCAAAAAAAACCAGTGTAAATTTTAAGTATGGAGATGAAGCAACTCTTTCAAGTAGTAGAGTTTCTATAATATAATTATTAAGAATAATTATAAACAATTGACTCAAAAATATTATTAAGAAGTAGGTAATCTGCTAATGGAATTAAATGACATCAATGACAGTGTTTCTATCTTGGATAGAATTAGGTACAAGAGAGGATTAATTAATGTTCTTAGCTGATACCATTACTACAGATTATTTAAAAAGAGTTAAAAAGTTAGATAATCAGAGATGATACAATTATTAGGCAAACAAGCTATCATAAGGAATTACAGGAGATTAAACAACTATCAAATGCATTGCTGAATACAACTAATGAGTCAATACATGCCAGAATAGAACAGAAAAAGATTCATAAAGTAAGATCCAAGATGCAAATCCTTAATGTCAAAATTCAGAATAATTTACAACTATTAGCATTTACCAACAGCTTCATTCGCTGGGAATCGAAGTTTAATTATGAACACTAGAACGACGGCAACGAGAATAAACATTCGACACGTGTATTTACGGGAACACACATTTCGGAATGTACATTTAGCATTTACAATAGAGACTAGCGGAAATGAATTAGCCAGATTTGTGCAAAAACTCAGTGTAGAAGCTGATAGGAAATTGAGTTCTTACTTCTTGCCTTCTAGTAAATTAAAGAGCGTATTAGATGAAAGAAGACTTTCACCACACTTATAATTGTGATACTGATACACAGGGATCAGAATAACATGTATTATAGTTGAGCAGACGTGAAGAGTGCAGCTGTTGAGAATACCTTAAGAATGTTCATAAAGATACCCTTAAAAGCAGCAGACAAATTTTTAAAATTATACAGATAGTCTTATTATCAGTAGCATTAAATAATTATTTTGCAATGACAATAATAAATGTCAATCCTTACATATATCTGTCTCTAATGATCAACATACTTACTTAAGAGAATATTACTGAAATATTGTGAAATGTATTGAAGGTAAATTCAGAGAATGCGATCCAAATTCTGGAATATATTCAGTAACAATGTTATTTAATTATGTGAAGAGACAATAATTATGTTGCAATCATTTTACTTTTACAGAACTCAGATACCTAGTACTTGATAATGTGCTATTAGAAATTAACAAATAAATCCTGTCTATAGCTTGTCCTAAGTCAAATGTACACCAATTTGATTATCATGCAATAATGATAAAATTAAAAGTTAGTGACTATTTAGAATTAATGAAAAATTGTTCAACACATGAACAATATATAAGTTTACCTCTGAGCTTTAGAAGCAAGACTAAGTACACAGTGACAAAATTCATAAGTTTACCTCTGAGCTTTAGAAGCAAGACTAAGTACACAGTGACAAAATTAATAAAAATACTTACCATGCATGAATTTATGACAAATGAAGAGATAAGATTATTTAAGGAACTATAATCGAATTCTGAAGGATTTAATAAGAGAAACCCATATTTATCCCCATATACATCAGGATTAACTACTAAATAATTCACTAAACATGTAAACAATTTTTAAAAATAATGTTAATACTTGGAAGTTTAATAATTTAATAACGGTAACACTATCTTTATTAATCATATTATTAGGCATACTGTTATATTGATCACATAACCAGTTAGCACTTCTTAAGATATGGAAGCTTTATTGTCTAGCAAGATTAGTTAAGAAAGGTAAAGCTAAGACATGTGAAAAAAAAGCCTTACCTATTTAGAAGAAGCTGAAACTAGGTACATAAAATTATATATAGGGAGTTGAGAAATAGCTTAGCAAGAAGAAACAAAATTAAAAGTATCAAAGCAGTTGATTAGGATAGTTAATTGTTAAATTAGATAAGTTCAAAATTATCAAGCAAACAAATGAGGTCCAGACAAATATTGGTAAAGAGGTAATATTCAGAATGAAGAAGCTGGAGGGATGAATAGAAATGAAGTGGCCTAACTTAGGTAAGAGAGAAAATAGTAATGACAGTAAACAGTATAAAATACAACGAGTATAGATTAAACAGAAAGAGTGGATAAAAAGTGGAAGCATGTGAACTCTCCAAAATTAGAAGAAGAAGAATGATGATGGAGAGGAAATGAGCAACCTGATTAAAAGAGTAACAATGTGAGAGTTACTGTGCATAATATAGAATACTAAGTACTAAGGTGAGAAGTGATAAAGAAACAAACAGTAAACATAATTACAGATGTATATTCTATAGAAAATGAAACATTGGAGTCAACCTTGAAGGGTTCTGGGTAGCAGATAGTTACATCATCAAGGAATTTGAGGTAAAACGTATGTACCACATCATGGGAATATGTGTACACTTTCAAGGCTCTGTATCCTAAGTCCATGCGGAGCATGGAAGATCAACAGCAAGTGGACTAAATCAGAAAATGTTTACATCAACTAAAATGAAAAAACAGGGAAATTCTTTATGAGAAACTCTATTTCATTTACAAAGAAATTGATTAGAACAACGACATACTTTATACCAAAGGAAGAGAAAAACTGATATTGTTGGAGGACCTCAAAGACTTCATTTGCTCTTCCCTTTGGAGGGTAGACTTTCTCACTATTACTTATTCGTTCTACCCTTAGTCTAGTGACCATTGTAGTTTATAAAAAATAGATGAATTATACAGTTAGCTACTAAAACCAGCCATCAATGTCATATTAAACCTTAAAAGTTTTAGTGTGAGGGTTTTAATATGTTCGTATAAAACAAATGTTTGTCGATAATTTGTGTGTTGATATTATTATATTGCATCTTGAATTTTAGGTTTAGAAGATTATTTAGTTTTATTATGTATAATGCTATAGTATTATATAGAAGCATTATACTTAGTGTTTACTAAAGGGATTCTCTATATGTAATGGTTTGATTTCAAGAAATAATTATAAAGATATCGCTATTATATATTGATTTCATGTTTGATGAGATATACTGGGAACCTGTTAGCATATTCATAGGTTATGTACAACGTGTATAATTGATTTCTATATATATAACTTCTAAACTGTATCGTAAAATGAACTAATACAATACTGGGCATAGTTTTGTATTGGTATTATGTGTGAATGTTTGTGAATTTTATTCAGTAAAACATGAATTTTATGAGGTACAAGCACAAAGCTGAGACTTGAGGAGACCTGATGACCTAACGTCAAGGAGAATGTTTTATAAGGGGAAGAATGAAACAAGTACACATAGAGAATAGAAAGTTAAAGTTGATAATATAAATAAACAGAACAGAATATTATTTAAATTGTATTTTTCTTTCAATCTGCTCATTATGCACAAGTAGAGTTAAAAAGCAGCGGTTATAAAACATAAGGTTATAAGACCTGTTAAGCAACCATGTGTGTGTGTATATAAGCATATTTCACTTTAAGTTTCAAGTATTTTACCCATGTAATTTGATCAACTTTGTAGCCACCCTGTAACCATGAAACTATATATTCTATAACTCTGAATATACTGAGTGTATCTCCAAGAAATTTTGCAAGCAGCTTTAACTAAATACTACAAGTCTGTTTTACACAAAAAACATACATCTTAATAAAGCATTTACAGCAAAAATTTGTCTGCGATATTCTAGTCTTTCTGAGTTAATCTGAGAGCAAAGTGATTTTTATGCTAAGAATAAAAATACTTCATCTCACAGTTTACACATTTCGTTTCCTTTACGCCTATAATGTACTAAGTAAATATCAAATTTTTTATGGTAAAAGTTTATATTTTATCTGCTATTTTCTGTAACTTAACAATAACTGTAGATAAATCATCAATGTACAGTGGTATGAAATTTTAAAAAGTATGAACTAAAATGAACAGTCCATTTTTTCTTATTCTTTCAATAAATTATTTGTTGTCATATTTTAGATTTCAATATTTTCAGCATCTCAACTTTTTTTTACCTTTTCATATATTACTTTTATAATTTTATTGCTTGGCTTGTATGACAGTGGGAACATTTTAATATATGAAACCTTGATTCATGCAATTGTAGTTACCTAGGTCTAATTTTGTCTCTTAGTCTTTGTCACTAGAAAAAATGATTTACCATTCAATTGCATACTTTAAAACATAAATAATGCAGAAATCAATAACATAGAATATCCAAAACAACTGTCATTTAATTAGTTTTCTAACTAAATTATTTAAGATTAAAAAACCATTAAATATTACGAGCATCAACAGGCATAGCAAGAAGACCTTAAAGATATATTCTACTGATCTAATGTCAATTTTAATAGGACGATTGAAAGGTTGAAGTTAATGATAAAGCATTTTCTATTGGCTGTACATATGTACATTAAATAGGAGCAGTTAGTTTTGAAAACTGCCTTAAAAGTTAAGAATACATGAAGGCTTTTGTTGTGGCTTAAGAAAATTTATATATTTCTCACTAAATAGAACTTTTGTCTAGGATATGTCAAGTAGTATTGTTGCAATAATTTGAAGTTATACAAATTAAAAAAAAAGCTCTCAGAAGGTATACATATCAAGTGACACACAGAAATGAAAATTGAGAATTTTCAAAATATTTTCTTTTGACACTAATAAATTAAAACTAAAATAATATGAAACACTGAGTTATAAAACACACTAATTATATTGACAAATATTGAAAATAAAGTTGAACAATTATAGTTTGAACGTAACTCTGTGAAAAGTCGTGAGATGAGCAGGCCAAAATCGAGGAAGTTAATTGCAGGAGTAACACACTGATGCATAACTAAGCCAAGATGTTTAATCCAAGGCACTATTTCTCATCGATAGATCGAAGAAAGAAGAGCCAAATTTCTGTGAAAGTCACCACTCCACCAAAATTGTCAGGAAAATTAATGACAGACCATTAACTTGTGGTCAGTAATGAGCCCTTAATGAGTTTAAAATAAATTTTAGAGACAACTGGTAACTTGAGGTGAAAGTAACCATCTCAATAAACACATGGCATGTGAACATCCTTGCTCAAGGCTATGTATGAACTGTGGAAGTCAATAAACTTGAGCTGCTAGTCTTCTGAGAACAAGAACTCTTTACCTTAATTTAAGTTGTTGAGTGAATTATAACTATGTTCTGCATATCAATAAACAAGATGACATCTACCAAATTATGTATGAAAACTGGGTAGAATTTTGCAGTATTGAGTTTGCATTGAAAGTTTATCAAGCCTCTTTCCTACACCAGAGATGTACCACAACCCAGTCATGACCTCTGCTTCACCATTGCCACTCTTAGCTTCCCCATGAGATCATTTTATCTATAGGTAACTAAAGTTATGGAAGTATTTTGGGTATAAGCACTTAAGTTCTAAACTCTTACTGAGAGTATAACTGTTTATTGTTAACATAATCTTTCACTAGTGTATTTATTTATGCTGATAAATGTATGTTTTCATTTATCTAACTCATTTCATATTTTCATTTAAATCCCCTCGAATTGGTGATCTGTATAAAAACGTCACTGACTGCATTCCTGGTATTTTCAAATAAATACTGTCTGTAGCGAATGTCTGTCTCACTGTAATGTGTGTTACAATTCTATGCACCAAACTGATCTATGGTTTAAAGACATTTTTTCCACAATACAATTTACCACCATTAAAGCTGAGTATCTAAGTGTACATTATTCGTGTTTCTGGAACAAAAACTTGATTCTTCGTGAAACTTAAGAGCAGAGAAAGGTGCAGTTGTATACTGGAAATGCTTATTACAAACTGAAGCACACTTGCGTGAAATTAAAGATTACTCACTCTTAAATCCTACTAGCTAAAAAACAGTGAAAAACTTTTTTTCATTTAGCATATCAGCTCTTACACTACTTTTCTTTATTACTACCGCCGGTGGTATTAGCGGTATGTTTGAGGGTTTATAACACTAAAAATCGGGTTTCTATATTTGCGTTAGGCACAGTACAGATATCTATCTTTAGAACTTGGTAAACAGTTCTTTCAACTGTGCGTCAACAAAGATACTCTGCCTTTCACGATTACTATGATGAATGTTCCGATGACAAAGAAAACTAGTCAGCCAATTGGGATCCATGTTTATTGTGAATTGACACTATAGTAAAGTAGTCCTGTGAATTTTAACTAGTGTGGAATAGAAGACTAAGATGTTTTGAAATATAATTAAACAACAGACAAAAGATATTAAATATATCTAATACTGAAGTAGTTAAGCAGAATCTCCAGTATATTATATGTGTAGATTTGATGCATATAATTGTTAGCTTTAACTAAAGTAAAGTGGACTATTTAATTTGTTCTTACGCTGATTTCATTGTTGTTGTTTTGTCTTTTTTTTAACTCAGAGGAGCCAACATAGATCTCTTTAACTTTTGTGATGACAAAACACACAGTCCAATGTCTTAAACCAGCCTGTAGAAGTTGGCTGAAATGTGCATTGCCCAATATCAGAAGTACGTTAATTCAAAAATTTTCAACCTAACATCAAATGTGTAATATTACTTCCTTCCTAATGTTCTCTGACCAAAATACACTGCTTAATATTAAACCCTTTTCACGATATATTATATTGAATATTCAAAATTAGGCAATACCGTGAAAACCGAATCTAACTGTGTAAAACAGTTTCTTATTTGTAAGTTAGAAACTAAATATATATTGCAAGGAAGATTAAAAGCTTCTGTGATGCATTTCGAATAATTAGAGATTTTTTTTTTCAGTTTGGTAAGTAAATCCAGCTAAATTACGTGTAGTGTTTGTAAAACACTCTCAGTCCAGACAAACATTACATGGTAATTACCTTTACAGGAGTTTATCAAAAAGTATTTTTAAAGTAGGTTAACCTAGCAATAGATAGATAGCAATTTCCAGTACGTGAATATTTTATGTTCATTTTCTTGAGTATACTAAGATAGAAAAACCTAATTTTGTAAAGACCATGTCAGCTAACTCAATTCCCTGGGTTTTGTCAATACATTGTATGTCCTGCGTCTGATATTTAAATCGGTAATCTATACGCATTTACCCTAAATATCGGCAAAATGTACCACATCCCTGCTATTATATAGTGCGTAAATTACCAAAACTCGCTCTCCACTTTAGGGCTTGTTTATTTATTGCCTTTGTATTATGGAAATTTACGTGTAGTTTTTTTCTTCTGATAAGTAAATCCATGTAGAATGGTAAAACTTTGTTTAAAGCTGAAAGTCTGTTGTCAATAAACCTCAAAACTGCTGTTGTATTTCACAGTTACAATGTACTTTGGCTTCAAACAATGTTTCATTATACATTTAACAATAATAAAGTGTATTGTGAATAAACTTTAGCATGTGATTGACGATGATTTAGTGTGTTTTGTCTGATTCTTGTTATGTAAATATTATGTCATGAGATAATTACCGTCTATTTCGGTATAGATATGGTTATTTTTCGTTTATGAGTGATACAAATCATGCTATGTATTTCAAGCCTGATAATTGTTAAAGTGTACCTATTAATTGTTTGATATTACAATTGTGTATTTGTGGTATTCGATTGTAAATTGTCAAAAATACGTTTTTGTTTATTAATTCTCAAAGTTTGTTAATTATTCATGTGCAGCATATTGAAACATGAGTAAGTTAAAATAAACAGTAAACATTCATATAAGTATCTAAAAAAAAACAGTATTATCTACTCTTACAGTGTTAAAAGCTGCAAGCCAGCTAAACAATATAAATTCACAGCTGTCAAACATCATTTTCACCATGAATATTATACCTTCTGTTTTCTTCGCTTATAAATAGGTTTTCATAAAGACATTTGATTGTCATAGTTCAGACCACTGACAAGTACTGATATTGAACGAGACTTCCTGGACAGTGACTTATGAAGGACTAAAATAAATCTGAAATATTTATTTAACAATACTTTTTATTTCAAATCTGTATTGAAAAAAAAAGAAAATCAAAAGATATGTAATGATGTGAGAAAAAAAAAAGCACGTGAAACTAACGTCTTTCAAAAAAAAAAGTCATATTTCTATATACCCCAACAAATAAGTCATATTTCTATATACCCCAACAAATAATTCATATTTCTATATACCCCAACAAATAATTCATATTTCTATATACCCCAACAAATAAGTCATATTTCTATATACCCCAACAAATAAGTCATATTTCTATATACCCCAACAAATAAGTCATATTTCTATACACCCCAACTTACAGATCACACCTTATCTATCTATCTAGATCTGTTAGTTTCCGGCAGTCGTTCTTTTTTGTGCTAATTCATTCCGTCTATATCTGTTTACCTCTGGTGGTGAATGATTATCGTCCAAACATATTTTTACCATTACACGAATACGTATTGATTCAAGACTGTTTTCTGGTTGTATGCCTGTAAAAATAAATCAATACTAATACGTATTGATTCAAAACTGTTTTCTGGTTGTATACCTGTAAAAATAAATCAATACTAATACGTATTGATTCAAGACTGTTTTCTGGTTGTATACCTGTAAAAATAAATCAATACTAATACGTATTGATTCAAGACTGTTTTCTGGTTGTATGCCTGTAAAAATAAATCAATACTAATACGTATTGATTCAAGACTGTTTTGTGGTTGTATGCCTGTAAAAATAAATCAATACTAATACGTATTGATTCAAGACTGTTTTGTGGTTGTATGCCTGTAAAAATAAATCAATAATATCTTACAACATTCTCAAGAAATAATAGTCTATGTTAAAGATCTTACTTTACTGCCAGACTATATCATACCACCAGTACAGATATAGGTACAAACAGTAGCGTCAAAGGTATGAGTCTGAGGAGTCCACATTGAAATAGTCATGCAATACTGCAAAAAAAAAAAAATGTTTGTTTTGCTTATGTGTTCTATTTACATCAGTATTTCATATTAGGAACAAGACGCCCATTTTGGATCATATCAAACTGAAGAGTAAATATTTAGTTAATCCTCCGTTAACGAAATGCTTATATTGGCCAGGCATGGATGCCACCATTTTTTGAGTCTATCAATCGATTTTTCTTTTCACTTTTTAATGCAGTTCTATAACGTTACAGGCAAATATTCGATTTTTTCTACATTAATTTTCAAGTGATGCAAACATTTTCAGTTACATTAGCACCAGGACTATGTGCTGGCCATGTTTTATATCAATAACTCTTTCCTTGTCCTCCAAATATCAATTACTCAGCAGAACAGTTTGTTGTGTATAATTATCTTGATGAATCAGAAAGCCAGAATAAATTCAACATTGTCTAATACGTATTGCGTGACGAACCAGTGCATTGAAAATCTGCTCCTTCTTCATAATACCGTTAATATTTCCAATTCCTGGAGAAAAACTTCCCGGTACAGTTTTGTTAATCTATGTTAATCTTTATTTCACTTTTGTGTGTGTGTTCTTTTTTTTTGGGCAAGTTTAAATGTTTGTCCATATTTAGATGTAAAATATTAGCCTTTTCGGCAGAAATTTCCCACCAAACATGCTTCCCCTTTCAGCCGTGGGGTGCTATAAATCCCACTTTTCTTTGGTAAAAGAGTAGCCCAAGAGTTGGCGGTGGGGTGATTACTAGCTGCCTCCTCTCTAGTCTTTCACTGCTGAATTAGGGACGGTTAGCACAGATAGTCCTCGTGTAGCTTTTCGCAAAATTGAAAAACAAAGAACCACCATAATGGCCACTTTCTGTAAGTGCCTGTGATTTTATTTCTATGCATAACCTATATATTTCTCTTTTATTTAGGATACTTTTGAATTCAATTATAAATTGAAATTCTTCAAATGAAACTTCTCGATATTTTTCTTGAATGTCAGTCCCTCTTATTAAACTTTAGACCCTTCAATTTCATCAAAATGTTCTAAAATTTTTTGAATCTCTAAGTACTAAGTTTGCTGGTAGTATTTTTGGTGATTTATATTTTCAATATGTGAGCAATAATCTATGCTGATTTCTCATTGCTTAATTCTTTTTTTATCCTTATTGAAACTTGAAAAATCTTTTGATGATACTTGTAATGCATCAAGCCCACTCAATCTGTAATTAATGACGTCTGCAATTATGTCGTGATACCATTTATATAGTAAAAAAAATTTTTTTAATGCAATTACAAGATAACAACATAGTTATTCTGTCTCCTCTAGTATTTTGTTGTTACCAAATTAGTAATATTATTTGCTTGGTCTTTAGTTAATCTCGCACTGGAAATTTTCTAGGAGATTAGTATTTGAACAACAGATAAACACTACCGTAGAAAGTAAAAAAGAAAATTTAGTATATTGTTTTACTTGTACTTCGAACATATTTCCCTGAAACCGATCATTACATACCTTTTTTTATTCATGTCAAAATTCGAGGTACAAAAGTGAATAGTCCGAAAATGAAGTGAGAGTTAGTGAATAACGTTTTTTAATTTGTTTTCTGAAGCTTGCACTGCACTGCCATCTTTCGAAAGTTAGTTTAACTACGTTATGAGAAAAAGTTCTATTTTTGATTTCAGGAAAAGCTTGAAATGAAAATTCATAAAACAAATCTGAAAGTAGTACATTAATTTGTTATTCTTATATGAATACTATTTCAACATTTATTCTTCTGAAAAATGTAAATTAATTAAACTTTTCGTATATGCAATGGTAATGAAATAGTTGATTTCAATTGAATATCATATTTACAGACGAATTGCGAATTTGCTTTGGTCAATGTTACGACGAATGCAGCCGGACGTGGTCTTGTAATCAATGTGTTCAAATGTGAATCTAAGGATTCATATGTTGCGTCTCGTTACAGCTAAAATGCACTACGCACTTTAGGGTTGTGGGTGCCCTATAAGATGACAGTAAAATCCCTTTATTCAGTCAGCCCTAAAGTTAGCGATTGACGCCCTTTAGCTTATCAGTTTTAAATTGTGGACGGCTATTAACAAATATTCTTTGTATAGCTTTGGTCGAAAACAACAACAAACAAACTTATCGAATGTATATTGTTAATTAGAAAAAACAACAAACATCCTTCTAAACAACAAGTTTCTTTTTACAGTTCAAGTTAATTGCTAACGAAATAATTTCTTGAAAATTTGTTGTTTCCGTGACTATTTTTGAAGATGTATAAATCAAAGTAAACGGATAATGTGAATCAATATTCTTTTGAAACTCAATGCATTTTTTGCACATCATCACTGACAATACTTATCATACCTTATAATAATAAGGAATTTCATTAAATTATTTACTACAGTTTGATTCATTTTTTGAACAAGATAAAGTGTATATGTCTCGTCAATAACATTGGCATGAGAATCATACCTTTCATTAAAAGTTACCAAGTTAATCTGTTAAATGGAAAATATATTAGTGATGAAGAATTCTTTAGGTTATATATTATGAGAGCTTGTCAATAAAAAGGGTCACTCTTAAGTAGAAAAAAACAACAACAACAACAAAACATTATACATTTAAACTTAAGACTTAAACAATGAATGGCTATTGGTAATTTATCACTTCTACTTTGACTTCAAACAAGGGCCACTAGCTCAAATGATCGGTTCTAATACGATTCTGATCTTTATATTTCTTGGTTTTAGCAGTATATTTCTACTTCGTGTTTTGAACTTTATGTTTCATAGTTTTAGCAGTATATTTCTATTTCGTGTTTGAATCTTTATGTTTCATAGTTTTAGCAGTATATTTCTACTTCGTGTTTTGAACTTTATATTTCATAGTTTTAGTAGTATATTTCTATTTCGTGTTTGGATCTTTATGTTTCATAGTTTTAGCAGTATTTTTACTTCGTGTTTTGATCTTTATATTTCATAGTTTTAGCAGTATTTTTTTTTACTTCGTGTTTTGAACTTTATATTTCATAGTTTTAGCAGTATATTTCTATATTGTGTTTGTGTCTTTATGTTTCATAGTTTTAGCAGTATATTTCTACTTCGTGTTTTGATCTTTATGTTTCATAGTTTTAGCACTATTTTTCTACTTTGTGTTTTGATCGTATGTTTCATAGTTTTAGCAGTATATTTCTATTTCGTGTTTTGATCTGATGTTTCATCGTTTTAACAGTATATTTCTACTTCGTGTTTTGTTTGTACAAGTCTTAGATGTTGGCAATTAAAGGGTGTATAAAAACATATAAAAGCATATAAAAGAAATATGGAAATAGTATGATTAATCATACACTAATAAGTGGCATTAACTCTCAATGTGGAAACAATAGTCGTTTTCTGTCTGTTTTCGTCAGAAACGAGATTTTATAGTAGTAAAGAATCGTAGATTCAAATTATATTTTGTTTTTATGAAAACCAGATATTCTAAAACAAAGCATAACATAAAAGAAGTAATCTTTCGAATCCTCTTTACATTTGGTACACATAATATTTATAAGCGATTTTTAACATCAGCATTCTTTGTTTATTTGCTTGGAGACACATATTTTTAAGTAGTTTATTAAAACAAACTTAGAAATAAGCTCAGAAACTATAATCACATATATATATTTTTATATCGGTTTTATTTTATGATAAAATCAGTATATGATTTAAAGAAACTATGAAATACTATACATTAAAATGTTTTATCCACTGTTGCTTCTTTGTTCCTTTATTATTGTACTACTTAAATCTAAAACCATTCTTACATTTTTAACAGCTATAGTAAATACACTGTTACGAAATGAACGACAAATTTACTTTGCATCTTAAAATTTTCTTTTCGTACCACGCCGCCATCTAGTGTTGGCTTTTAAGTCTTTACCCTGTTTCTAGAAAAATTCCTAATTCTAGAAATTTTATCTCGAAGTATGTTCATACCTCATTTTAATACTAAGTCTAGTTATTTATTATTAACTTCAAATACATATCTACAAAATATGCTGATGAAGTTAAGAATGTTTTCTGATAGATACCATCTCTTTTGCTAGTTTCCTAGCGACCTAGAATTTTCAAATAGATATCGGAGCTGGAGAGCCAGGCTGAAATCCGTGCGATGTCACAAATTATTCTTCGCACTTTGAAATGTGGATGCATTATAAGAGTTAACAGATAATCCCTTAGAATGGATTTTAGAATGATATTGACTGGCTTATTTCTCTCTGGTCAATAGTTCAAATAGAGGGACAACGGCAGATATCCATAGTAGGTTTGACATAACTATAAAATACAAATACTCTTCAAATATTATAGCAATGGCTTCAACTGAACCGTGCAACGAAGTATATATCTTAGCAATGGCAAATGTACAGTTATAACACACAATTTATGAAAACTTTTTGTGTTTAAAAAATCTGTCAAATATGAAATTTCTGTCGTCTCGGCTAAGAAATTGATATTTACGATTGACGATTTTCTTGTCTCTTTATAGCGAATCGTAAGTAGTTCATATTTTAAAATATTATACGTTTAATCTCCGAACTGTGTTCTGAAATATTGATTCTAATTACAATTACTATGCTGCTTATCAACTCACTATTTTATTATATATATTGATAAATTATTTTGGTAACACGTGTTTATCAAACAAGTCCTCCTAGCTTGTAAACAGGCACTAAATTTTCATCAGTTTACAGTATGTTTATTATCTCAAATTCGACGGTAATGCACTCAATTTTGAATTCTACGATTACCATGATTAGAACGTATAGATGAAAACAAACGTTTTAAACTAATATTAGACACGCTAGATACGTAAATGGTGTTATCTTAAAGTGTAAATAAACACGAGAAAATGGTGATCAAAGTCTTAACCAATCAACTTTCAACGACATATGTGATCTTAGATTATTCTTGACCAATCAACTTTCAACGACATATGTGATCTTAGATTACTCTTGACCAATCAACTTTCAACGACATATGTGATCTTAGATTATTCATGCAGAATACATATTTAGATATGTATATTGCATGTATATTTTATTTTGAGATATATTAATTTACTATAACTATTATCATTTTCTACTGAAGTAAGTTAACACGAGTGTTATGATTCAAGTATTCATCAAGTTTGTAGTATTATTTTTTATCAATATATCTCTATACGTTACTTTCAGGTAATAAGCACCCCTGGGCTGGGCGTGACTTAGCTGTTTGGTTTGGGTATCTTGACGCAAAGACTTGTTTAGCACTTTAGGGGCTATGATGCATGTGAATGATTTGTTATTATATATTTATTTTAATATCGACGTTTGTTTATATTAAGTTTATATTTAGAAACATGCATAGCTTATA